>NC_142932.1:54057764-54077764 GCF_046866305.1 Octopus bimaculoides | reverse complement strand
TTTCTCTGCAAATGGCGCTGGCAATTTACATGTGATAGATGGTAGAATCAATGCAGAGATGTACCAAAATATTTGAAACAATAATTTATGAGACTCTGTAGAAAAGCTCCAGCTTTGTGAAGGGTGGATTTTACAATGAGATAACGACCCTAAGCACACGGCAAAGTTTACCAAAAAATGGATTGTTGATCAAAATATAAAATTATTAGAATGGCCAAGACTGTCACCTGACTGAACCCCATTGAAAATTTGTGGTGTTATTTGAAAATTAAAATTCATTGAAGAGCCTCAACGTGCATTCCAGATTTGAAGAAAATTTGTCAAAAAGATTGGGAAAATTCACCCCTAAATATTTATAATTGTATATAAATTCATTAATTACTATAATTTATTAGTTTTTTTTGCATTTTCTTATGCATGTGTATGCAAATGTAGTATTGGTATATCCTATTTATATTCATTAGAAATTAAATAAATAAAGAATTTTGACATGTACGAATATTTATTTCCTCTCACTGTATATACATTGAAGGTAAGCGTATCTTTCCGGACAGATGTGTTTTATACCTATATCATTACTAAATTCTATAGCTGTAAGTCGGTTGAAAAACGTAATCCTAATATCATTATTCTTGGTCATCCTACTGACAGAAATATGCATTCTTCTTCATACTGCATTTATCTTGAGAACTCCAACGTGAGAATGGTAAGCAGCGGGGATGGGCATATTTTCTCATTCGCCTCCGATGAGATCTAAAAAGAAATATTTTGCGAAACGAAGGCAAATAATGAATTAAGTATTAAGGACTGACATTTTGGAACATATTCTTCAGATTGGAACACATCTTTTTCATCTTCAAGTATCTTTGTAACAACCAGCAAACAAATGTAGAGGAAATGTCTTCAGTATTTATTTAATAGAGCAAAAACAATTCACTTTCATTTTTAATTGTTCCGAAGTAATTTAATTACTTTTCTCTGCAAAATAGGGATAGTTTATCCTGTTCAGGCTATATTATTAGCATTATTCTGCGATTGAGAACTTAAAATCACTTCTTTAACTTTCTAAAAGACATCTCAACACTTCTAAAAGCAAACTTCGTTTGTTTATTTACGTTTGTCGTAATTTAAATTTAATATATATATATATATATATATATATATATATATATATATATATATATATATATATATATATATATATATATATATATGTATATATATACATATATATATATACATATACATACCCCCCCACATATATATATACACACACACACATATATATATATATATATATATATATATATATATATATATATATATGTATATATATATGTATATATATATATATATATATATATATATATATATATATATATATATATATATATATATATATATATATATATATATATATATATATATATAAAATATATAGTTTTAGGGAAAATAACCAATTTTCAAGAACTCTGAATTACGGAAAAATTTGGATAAGTACTGTTTTCACTTTGCTAAAGATTTTATACTATTTGAAAATAATATGTATTCTTGTTTTTATACTATTCATTTGGTTCTTTATAGATTATTTTAATAGATAACTTATTTAACACTAAATTATTTAGAAGTTATAGTTTCATAATATTAGAACTTCGATTGGAATAGTGTTGATATATTTTCGATTATTTTCGATTAATATTATTTGATTAATTATTAATCTTTATTGTTTATAATATCGTTAAAGTTTTTTTAAAATCAAAACTTTGTATATATATATAAAGTTTAACCTTTTATTCTTAATAATTTTTTCTTTCCTAATTTTTTCATTCATAATTTTTTCCATTCATAATTTTTTCATTCATATTTTTTATTATTACGTTTGTAGAAATAAATAATATTGTATTTTTCTATTATTCAATTGATCTTTAATTATAATTAAATAAACGTCTTTAGCTTTAAATAGTATAGCTTTAACTATTACACCGGTGAAATATGTACTAATTTTATCTTCATTATTATTTTAAACTTAAACTTCGTTCAACTTGTATTTAAAACAATGATAATTTAAAACAATGATAATTTATGTAAGATGTTTTTTGTATATAATATACATGTTATTATAATGGATGAAGGGATGATTATTGAATGGTTATTATTTTGATATTATGATATTTTTTAAATAATTTTTCTATCTTTATATAATAAGTATTTCATATTAATTCATTTGGTACTTATTGTTGGTTGAGATATATATCTAATTATTGTTCTACTTACGATCTGACGAGTAGCTATATTTTTGAATAGAACTTATTTTCGATAATTTCAATTGATTTTAATCGATTTAAATTTCTTTTCTATTTTAAAATTGGTTATGAAACACGTGTAATCTTTTTATTATATTTATCTTATGATATTTACTTTACTTTATATTATACTCATTTATTGTGCTTTTAATTATTAATTTTTCTATATGTGATAGTGGATTTTCATCGATGAGTTCTTGAAAATTGGTTATTTTCCCTAAAACTATATATTTTATATATACTTTATCTATAAGGCTCAATTTAATTTTAATTTTTTATAAATTGATTTTAATTGAGTTTTTTACCTGTAATTTTGGATTTTGTCCCTACTAATACAAACGAACACGTATTAACAGAGAATATAGGTGATACAGACACTCCCCATACACACATGCACTTACAAAAGACACAGACACATTGAAGGACACGCATGCGTAGACACATACAATAGGAATACAAAATACAAAATGGCTGATAGTTAGCAAGGTGAGACACACATAAGAAAGAAGAAGGAAACAAAGGACCACTGATGAGGTCACAGAAGTGTGACGAAAGAACTCTGGCTGAAATAAGATTAAGATTAAGATTAATGTAATATAAAGCTGAAAAAAAAAAAAAAAATTAACACCAAATATACAGTGCGTGTGTTTTTATTGGCTAAACTGGCAATATGACCATCCCCAAGTACAACAATATATATATATATATATATATATATATATATTCACATACACGTCGACCGATGATTCAGACAAGAAAAATGTGAGACTTAAAGATATATGTGTGTGTGTGTGTGTGTGTGTGTGTGTGCTCCTTTGTTTGAGCTTGGGCGCATATGTATGTTAGCGTATAGTATTTCCTACATGTTTAGTTAGACAGATGCCGTTGAATGTACAATAATCTACTCTACTTCAAATTGTAGTGTAATTGCTACTGTACGTAGTGGTATTACTGGTATTACTGTAGGAAATTTATGGCAATTATAAGATGCAGTTTAAAGCATTTACTACCTATTCCTATATTGCAACTTTGGCTATTTGAGTCCTCTACAGTGGAGTTCACACTGCATTTCTATGCAGATCCAGAATCGTCCATCAGGGACAGACTTTATTACATTATGTTAGCATAGAGCAAAGGCATATAATTGGATACATGGCAAAATGTGTTACATATGCGTTGAAAGGGAAAGAGAAATAGTGTAAAAGTAAGAGAAATAAAGGCAACAAAATGTGAGAGTAACAGGTGTATAAAAATAGGAAAGAGACGATGAAACGAAGAAGGAACTATGACTGTACGTGGCGATGAGGTTAGGGCGTTGGCCTCACGATCGCTTTCTGGACCGGGCGATTCTCGCGATTCCCTAATAAATTACGCTTTGAAACAAATATCCACATCTTTTAATACAAAGAGATAAACTGCTTTAGATATTCAATTTGGAGGGGAGCATATATAAAGTGGAATAAACAAACAGACATCCATATACAGCACAACACACTTGTATGTATATTAGTACGTACATATATTTATGTCTGTCTGTATGTATGTATGTATGTATGTATGTATGTATGTATGTATCTATCTATCTATCTATCTATCTATCTATCTATTTATCTATCTATCTATCTATTTATCTATATATATATATTATCATATGTATTTATTTTCTCTTGGTTAATAATTAACTCCGACAAAATAAATTGGTTAATAGATACAAGGGTAGCAAAGATCACAAAATGATTGTGGTGTAAATCCTGTTTATGAGGTAGAAACTCCCTGTTATTTTGGGTATGTGAGTAAATATAAAAATTTAATAAATGGAGTAATACGCATATGTTAAATGAATTCTTTTATTTCCGACATATGTTTCGAAGATTACAAATGGGTCCTTCCAAAGGAATAAGTGATGTTCATAAAGATGTAATCTTCTCTTCAGGGAAATACATAGGATCCAACTTAACCGTAAGACATTTTAACCGAATGTGATAACTGTGCGTAGGGAAGATTTCTACGTATCTTATTTGAAAAAAAAAACATTGGAGGTTGCAACGCAACGAGACAGTACGTTGGAGAAGGAGGGAAGAAAAGAAGGAAAAGAAGGAAATTAGAATTTAGAATGGGATGTCAATAAAATGATTTAAAACCCGATACAAATGGGAGAAGAGTGTATAATGGGACCGTAAAGGGGAATTAATCTTGTATCTATACATGCAGTGTTGACATAAATGCCCAAGTTAAAAAAAACACAAAAAAACAATAACAAAAAAATAACAAAGTGAGGACGTGATACGGATAGTGTTATTGGACGCTCGGGAAAGGAAGGAGAGAGTGTATGAGGTTTCGGGCGTAGCCCTTCGTCGGAAAGACAGAAAATTCGGAGAATGGAAAAACGGAGGAAGAGGAAAATGGCATCGATGCCCACGAGGTTACATTGTGAAAGAACCGGAAGAGGAGGTGGTGGGGGAAAAGTTCTTTCTAAGATAGGAGAGTGAAAAAGGGAGGTGAATAGCTGTACGTGCGCGAGAGTCTGCGAGTGTGTGTGTAATAACAGAACGTGTGTGTGCGTATGTATGTGTGTGTCTGTGTGTGTGCATAGTTTGGTGGTTTATCTGTTAGTGTGTATGTGTGTTTGTGTGTGTGTGTGTGTGTGACGTAGTGGAAGGAATTAGTAGCAGGAATAGTTAGTGGGTGCTTATGGACAATGGTTAGTGGAAGGTCAGCAGGCGGTTTTTGAGTATGGGTGTGTTTGTGTGTGTGTTTGTGTGGGGTTGTAGGTGTTGGGTACGTGTGCGTGTATGTGTATATTTTGTACGTGCGCGTGTGTGTATGTGTATGTTTTTGTGCGTGCGTGTGTGTTTGTGTGTATGTGTATGTTGTGTATATGTGTGTTGCTGTGTACGTGTGTGTGCGTGCGTTTGCTATTGTATGTGCGTATATATATATATATATATATATATATATATATATATATATATATATATATATATATATATATATATACACATATACATGCACACATATCTACATACACATACACATACATATACATAGAAACATACATGCATATACATACATTTGTACGCATATACACACGGTAGTCGTGTGGTGATGAATATTAAGGCAGTGCTATATGTATAGGAAAATGATGCTTATATTAACTAGTAAGATATTAAGTGATTGACAATTTATAAAGGTGATGAATCCTCTATTAATCTAAAGAGAGAGATTGTGTTATTAAGTGAGATGGAAATTAGAGGGGGCAAAAAAGGGGGTTAAAGGTGTACTTGTATAAACTAAGTTGATATTATTCCCAAAGTTTACTTCGATAATCACGCTCTATATTTGTTGGTGCAAGGGTTTTCCAATAGATAAAATAAAGTAAAATTTTATGTGGTGCAGTATTTTATACGTCATAAAGCAGGGAGTAGAAAATATTTATATGTTTTGAATTCATCTTATGATAAACGTAAACAGATGAACTAAGATTGCTTTCAAAATCTTAGACGCAGAATAATGCCACTAATATAACCTAAACAGGATAAATAACTCCTATCTTTGCTGAAGAAAGTGAAAACAGCTAGTGAAGGAGATGGAGGTACGAAAGAGCAATGAAATCAAAGGAATAAGGTTATTAGAGCACAACGTATTGAACATAGTTGGAAGTAATATTTATGTTAAGTTAAACTGAAAGTAATGTTCATATTTTATAGACGTTCTAGGTGTCCTAATTTTGGTTCAAAAGATGGAGAGTGTTCAGCCGACAAAGAAGGCTGATCAGAGAATCTGCATCAAATTTTGCCATAAGATTGGGGATACCTACTCAGAAGACTGCGCAAAGATTTCAAAGAAATTCCATCATTCTCGGCACAACTGCATGCACTTGTGCAACTGAAACCCAGTGTCTTTTTGGTTAGCACAACTCGAGTGTATTTTGGTTACCACAAACTTGGCAGACACGCGTCTCATACACAAATCGTCAGTGATAATGGACAGAGCTGAACTGTAACTAATTTGTACATCCTCTGATAACTCACGGGGTGTAATTCGGGAATTTCCCCTCACACCTACACGCATATCCGCGATGGTTTTCTTAGTTCCACTGGTTGCAGGTGTTACATAGTCTTCGTCGATATCGGCAATTTTGCGGCCAACTTAGAAACGTTTGAACTACTCGTACACTTGTCTGCGTCTTATACACTCCTCTCCATGCACTTTCTGCAACTTTGCATAGGCTTCTGAGCTGGTATCGTCACGACAACTTTCTCTCTCATGATCAATGCGATGCTCATACACTACACACTTTCCTTCCAAGCGCTGCTGTAAAAGCGGAAGTGAACGAGAACGTTAAAACTTAGTGTGCATACTTTACTCTGCATAATTTAGCTTTGTTACTATGGCAAAAGTCAGGATACTTCTTGAGCAGACGTCGTCTTTATATATATATATATATATATATATATATATATATATATATATATATATATATATATATATATATATATATATATATATATATATATATGTGCGTGTTTGGGGATGTGTGTGTGATTATGTATATATCCATTTGCATAAATGCATACATGCATAGGCATTCATAGACATATAAAACATACGCAAACATGTAGACTTATGTATACATATAGAGATTTATATTCGAAATTAGGAGACAGACACCCAACAACTGATGAAGCGACGTTCCTTATGTTACTTGTCCTGTTTTTCATTTGTTTCTCTCATTGTTTGCGTATATTGAACTCATTTGTCTTCGTATGTCTTGTTGTTCACTGTTAGTGACGTTGCGTACTCATATATATATATATATATATATATATATATATATATATATATATGTATGTATGTATGTACATATTTATATATATATATATATATATATATATATATATATATATATATATATATATATATATATGTGTGTGTGTGTGTGTGTGTGTGTGTGTGTGTTTGTGTGTGCATATATATATATATATATATATATATCTTGTTAATATTATTATTTGAATAAACGCCACACCTCCATTTTCAAGTAGGTTTATATATATATATAGCAGAAGCATTGAAATTAATCAAAGGACACACAAAATTTGTCTACCTGCTGGAAATAACAGTCAAAACTCTTATTTGAATCACCAAAGTACACTGATGATAACTACATAAAACAACCATCTGAACGCTAGCAGACTAAGACAATCACTCCACGTACATTCAAGTATTTGAACTCAAGCGGACCGGTTTCCGCACTAGCAAAAATAGCCTTAGCTGACTCAGCACACGTTACCATGACAGAGACTCCCAACATGTCGTGTTGATGTGTGTGCTGCAACTGATTCATTTTGTGCCAAAATCATTGCAGCCACCAGTGTGAAAGTTATTTCAATACGGAGCAAATAATTCACGAAAAAATAATTTGCGAAGATAGCATTAACACTGTTATCATCTAGTGTAAGAATCTAAAAATGATAATAGCAGTATCAAGAATATGAACGTTTTCAGGCCCAAGAAAAGCATTAAATAGCTGAAGAATTAAAATTAATCAAAAGACATACTAAGTATGTCTACCTGCTTGAAATAAAAGGAAAAACTCTTATTTGAATCGCCAAAATACACTGATTACTATAGAAAACAGCCGAAGGCAAACGGACTAAGACAAACTATCAACGCACATTCAAGTATTTGGACTCACGTGGACCGGTTTCTGCACTGACAAAAATAGCATTAGCTTCCACTACACGCGTTACCATGATAGAGACTCCCAACCCATCGTGCTGAAGTGTGCGCTATTCGTTTTGTGCCGAAATCATGGCACTACCAGTGTGAAAATAATTTCAATATAGAGCAAATAATTCACCAGAAAAATAATTCATGTATATATATATATATATATATATATATATATAAGGACATTACTATACAATAATGCCTCACGCTATGAGGGACTCTAAGGTCAGACTACAATAAAAAAAACACATTTTTACTGAACTCGAGGTAAATAGCGATGAACAGTCTTCTGTGTACTATATTGGATACGCGCTGTTCGTTTGGTATGTTGATTTTCTGTTCACCTATATTTATCTTGACCATATTATACTGACGAGTAGAGGTTGTATAATACTACAATAACTTCGAAATCATGATCTATAATTCAGTCTGTTTTTAAAGGGCTGGCTTTGAGAGTTGCATTTCCTCGCGTTCGGTAAAAATGTGTCTTTTTATGGTAGTCTGACCTTAGAGTCCCTCATAGCGTGAGGCATTATTGTATAATAATGCCCTTATATAAATAAATATATATTTTGGGAATAAATGATGGATTTTTTCCACTTATGATTTTTTTTTCACGCTAGCTACTTGATAAATTCTTGTAAAAGAATTCATCCTATTAATGAATTTATATATATATATATATATATTGTTGTTATTTTTGTTGTTGTCACCATCATCGTCACCATCACTGTTATTGCTACTAGAACATTAATAACTTGTATAAAATGAACTTCTACATAGAACCTTCCAATATATAGAGAAATGACACACACACACTCAACAAAACTTCCTTTCTAATAAACACTTACAGCTTTCTAGATACGGCTAATAGCGCTGATGCCACAAACAACGTATGTGGTGGAATGTTTGCTTATAAAAACTTCTATATGCACACATGGGAGTAAGGGGACATCCGAGTAAGGCTGTGCACACGAACTCACACACATATATATATGCATTGGAGTGTCTATAGCTACCTATCTATAATGTTTGTAGGCTCTTTCTGTGCTTTGTATTTTTAAGGGTTTTTTGACATATATCTTTTTAATATTTTTGCATGTCCCACATGCTATACCTTCATTTTTCATTTATGTATTCTTTATTATTATTTTTTTTCCTGCTGTACCCTTATTTTTATTTTTGTTTTTATTTTTATTTTTATTTTAATTTTGATTTTAATTCTATTTTTTATTTTTATTTCTATCTTATTTTTGCTGTTGTTTTTCTGCTGGTCTCTACCACACCTCTGTTTTTACCTATTGCTCTACATTTGTATGAAACCCTTTGTGAATCTCTGAAGAGGCCTAGCGGTTCGGGCATGTAACCCCATTTCAAAATGTCATCCGATAATCACTCCGGAAAGGAATATTCGGATAGAGTGGGGCTTGCTAAAACTAGGCCGAAACAGCTGTAAGATTAAACTTCTGTTCATCCTCTAGTTCCTTATGTACTTTGTACTTCTATATGTAAACCAGGTTGGCAAAATAACATAGTCTGCCATGAACACCTGTGCTTTGGTTCTTTCTTTTTCTTTCTTTTTTTTGTTACTTTTGCTATGAATTAAATTAATGAATTCAACGGGATACACCGTCTGCAAGTAGTTGGGTTCAGCATATTATCCTCCATTTTTTAATTGTTATACAAATTTTGGGTAAAACCTCCACTTTTACCCGCTCCCACTGATTGCACCTAGTATAGCACTAGTGTAGCAATAATCGGGTACCCTCCCAGCAGTATACTGGATAGATACTATCCCTTAGTGGGTTGAACCCCCAACCCCTAACTCTCTCACGTTATATATATATATATATATATATATATATTAATATATAATTTATTCTTCAATCGGGGAATCATTTCTGAATTCATAATAGAAAAAAAGAAGATATGAAAAATTTTATCATATGCACAGCGTTGTTCAGGAAGAAGTTTAGATTCATGTTCATTCACAAATGCAGCCGAGTCTGTGAAGTCAGAATTTGTGTTCCTTGTTATGTCTCTTGCAGTTAAATCATTAATTTGACGATTAGATTTTGGCAGTCTAGAAGCAGACTCTTGCAAATTTTTACCTCTCATGCCCAAAAAGTCAATCCTCTATTTCAATCAGTGCTTGATTAAAAATTGTTCTAGGGAACTGAATATTGATACCAAGGTTTTCCTGTTAAACTGCATACTTTAAGTCCTCAGTCATGTCCTCTCGATGTTTCATCCAAAGCTGCAGAACACATGTTCAATATAATTGCAAAAAGTTACGGAGATTCCTTGGAGGGTCTTGCAATGTTCCAATGGTCATAATTTTCTACAAAACACCTTGTTGATAGCATGTTACCCTCTAATTTTCACACACATGACACATCTATCCTCAACGAATCTTGGAATGATTTAGGACAACGTATCTTATGCAAAATGAGGTGTAAGTAATAACATTCTGCTTGGCCCTAGTGGACACTGTAAACTCTTGCCAGAGCATCAGCCCCAAACTTGTTTCTCCAAGTTTAGTGCTAGGGTAATTGTGGGTAAAAGAGTTTTCTTGCATCTTCGTCTACCTGAAACAGCTTACAAAAGGCAGTAAGGGTAGTTTCTTTTGGAGAAAGTACTTGTTGCAAGGCTGTTTGTTTTGTAAAGATAACCCTGTGGTCATTCTCTAAATGGACACTCAGATGAATGATGGCTGGGTGCCTCTCATGAATGGAAAAATTGAAGATACACCAAAAAGCCTCATTGGTACTAATGCATCTTCCTGTCATACTGTGCATCTTCGACATTTTTATTCGTCTGCTGACTACCATTCTCAATAAGAGTGTGTGTTGTAGCATATAAATTTGTTTTATATATTTGCAAACATACGTAATAGTTAACAGAGTTGCAGAATTCGACATTGAAACTGGCTACCTCTGCTCATATTTGCTTCACTGTAGAATACTGATTATCTACATCTATCGCGACTCCTCTTCTGGTTTATGAGAACATCGTTCTCAGAAAAGTTTTCGAAAATGTAAATGGGGATTAAATGGAGAAATAAGTTACGTGAATATCTTTACAAGCATAATTGCAATAAATGACGATTGTAGAACACCCCACGGACCCACGCACGCACTGAGCATTAAACATGAGATGAAATGGACGTGCGAGAGAGAGAGAGAGAGAGAGAGAGAGAGACAGAGAAGAGGTGTCTTGTCAGGCATACGTACATATATAAAATAAATAGGCATACATCTTTCTTGTATGTATGTGTGCGTGTGTGTGAGAGAGAGTGAATGCCATTTAGATATCACTCTCTCTGTCTCTCTCTGTCTCTCTCCCCCCTCTCTCTCTCACACAAATATACAAACATACATAAATGTGTACAAACGTACTTGCAAAAACAGAAGTGTGCGTGTGTGACTGATTTGTGTGTGTGTCTGTGTGTGTGTTTGTGTGTGTGAGAGGGAGAGGGTGGCAGATAATATTGCGATCAATGACTGAAATAAACATGAACTGAAAATATCGTATAGATAAAAGCTCTTGTACCGAATGCTTAAATTGATGAACTTTGTAACTATTTCCTTCAGTAATCTATCGTAGATGTTTGTAAATAGTGAATTGAAACTTGAACTGAAGACGTCAAAACAGAGAGTGAATCTATTCAAACGAAAGCGGAAAATTTTGCCATTGCTACGTCAATACCTGAAGTTGAAATTGAGAAACCTTTTTATAGACGTGAATTATATATAAAAAGCAATATTATCTATTTCTAACAAAACATCAGATGAAGAGCCTAACATGTGTCCAAGGTGAAAATATTCATGCATCACAAGTATGGAAGCAATTGGTAAAGCCGTTTTCGCGTGTACAGCGAATATACACACATCTCCATTTTAGATATTAGATATATACTAGCAGGAGTGGCTGTATGGTAAGATGCTTGCTTACTAACCACATGATTCCGGGTTCAGTCCCACTGCGTGTCACCTTCGGGCTCGGACCGACCAAAGAGTTGTGAGTGGAATCGGTAGATGGAAACAGAAAGAAGCCCGTCGTATATATATATATATATATATATATATATATATATATATATATACAAAAATAAGAGGAATGACCAGCAAATGTGGATTCTTAAATGCTAGAAATAGATGCCGAATCATCTAACCACGAAAAAAAAAATGTTCTCAGTAGAAACTTTAGCGACACAACAGACTGTAAACGAGCAAGACAAATGAAAAATACTAAATCAAAAAACGATTAACCTACGTACCATGGTTTCACCTGTTAAAATTTACATAAGTAAATATCTGCAGGATCGTCAGCGTAAGTTTGTCTCTTTGAGATGCAATACACAGAACTAGACACAAGCCATCCACCCGTAAGTGAACACGTGTAGAGTTCTGCGATTTACATTCAGTGTATCCTTTCAAATGTCTTCAAATCTGGCGCGCTAAGCCCGGAAATAATTCTGCAGTTAATAAATTTCTGCAGCTAATTTAACCGGTTAGAGAACATATATTATTTATTTAAAATTTATTAATGAGGGTAGAAATTGATATTAATCAATTAAAATCAGTGGTCTAGCATATTAAAAAATCCGAAGATTAAAATTATATTACATACAAAAATAAGAGGAATGACCAGCAAATGTGGATTCCTAAATGCTAGAAATAGATGGCGAATCATCTAACCACGAAAAAAATATGTTCTCAGTAGAATATATAGCGACACAACAGACTGTAAACGAGCAAGACAAATGAAAAATACTAAATTAAAAAACGATTAACCTACGTACCATGGTTTCACCTGTTAAAATTTACATAAGTAAATATCTGCAGGATCGTTGTGTCGCTAAATTTTCTACTGAGAACATATTTTTTTCGTGGTTAGATGATTCGACATCTATTTCTAGCATTTAGGAATCCACATTTGCTGGTTATTCCTCTTATTTTTGTATGTAATATAATTTTAATCTTCGGATTTTTTAATATGCTAGACCACTGGTTTTAATTGATTAATATCAATTTCTACCTTCATTAATAAATTATATATATATATATGTATATATATATATATATATATATATATATATATATATATATATATATATATATATATATATATATATATATATATATATATATATATATATATGTATATATATATATATATATATATATATGTGTGTGTGTGTGTGTGTGGGTGGGTGTTTATGTATCTTTGCGTGTGTCCCCCACCACCGCTTGATAACCGATGCTGGTGTGTTTACGTCGCCGTAACTTAGTGATTCGGCAAAAAATACCGAATAAGCACTAGGCTTATAAGTCCTGGGGTTGATATCCTCGACTAAAACGGTGTACCAGCATGGCCGCAGTCAAATGGTTGATACAAGTAAAAGAATAGCAAAGGCAGCCCGGTGTTACCCAGGTGTTATGGCCTACAGTGACATTGTATTATGTGTTTATATGTACTCAATCTTTTAGTGTAAGCGGAACGTTCGGCACACAGGATGCACTCCGCCGTTGCCCGGGTAGTTGATATCAATAAGAATACGACCAACTGGTATTGCACTACACGTCTCTGATAAGTAAAACTTGATTTGAAATTGTACTAATCTGTGAACACGGTGTGTATCCTGACCAATGAAGGGACACTCATGTGTGCATGTTTCCTTAATTTCCCTTCGTATAGATGTGCAGTGTCGCTGCTGTCTTCACAGAGATTATCAGGTCAGACATTTGTCTTCCATCTCACCACCTGCGTTATAGTACATGCTCAACCACTGTGAAAAATAGGGAGACTGTAGTAAAATCCTTACAAACTTTGCGTCTTATGATGTGAAAAATAGGCATGAAGATATGCTAATAACGCTAAGCAACTTTCCATAAATTGGGTTGAATAAAGAGAAAAAATGTTAAAAGGCAAAAAGCTCGGAAGGTTTTAGTCATTATTTCATGTTTTTACCTCGAACGATTATAAGCTGTTACTGCGCTTAATCCTTGGGGAGATTTTATTGAATTTAAACCTAAGAACGCACGTTTGGCGTTCCTGAGTCATTTGCTACCAAGAATATCTACATGAACTGATTGTTTTCGGTAGTAATACCAGAAGTGATAACAATTATGCCAAAAACATTGCTCGTTAGTCAATCTTCTGTTGAATAATAGGGCTTTTTGAAACGAAACGAAAGTACAATACTTCAAAGATATTGTTTAATCATGTAATACTGAAGACGTTCGCATTATTGACGGAAAATGTGCCAGTAATTGCTCCAATACAGCATGTTTTTTTGGTCATTTTCCATTGACAAATAGGGTTTTGAGCACCACAAATAAATTCAAAACACTCTCGAACATAGCTGCAATTTTTGTCAATTTTTACAATTTTTGACACCGAAAACATTAAAATTGACAACGTAGATTGGAAGAAAATCCAAATGTTGCTCGAAAATGACTTCAAAATTGTGCGACCCGGCAGCGTTTTCGAGCTTATTTTCGTAAATATGCTTAATACAATAATATTTTGAAACTTATTGTAGTAAAATAGAGTTGTGGTGCAAAACAACATACATTTGGTATGTATATAAACATACATTTGGTATATATATATATATATATATATATATATATATATGTATGTATGTATGTATGTATGTATACGCTTAAATGTATATATGGTCATGGATGAGCATTCATAGACACGTAACAAACATACGCATACAAATACCTTTTTACTTGCTTCAGTCATTTGACTGCGGCGATGCTGGAGCACCGCCTTTAGTCGCACAAATCGACCCCAGGACTTATTCTTTGTAAGCTTAGTACTTATTCTATCCGTCTTTTTTGCTGAACCGTTAAGTAACGGGAACATATACACACCAAAATCTGTTGTCAAAACGATGTTGCTGGCAAACACAGACACACAAATACATTCATAGATATACATACGAAGAGTTTCTTTCAGTTTCCATCTACCAAATCCACTCACAAGGCTTTGGTCGGTCTGCAGCTATAGCAGAACACTTGCCGGAGTGCAATGGCAATGAACCCCGAAGCATCTGATTGAGAGGCAAGTTTCTTATCATTCAACCACTCCTGCGCCTACACACACACACGCACACACACACACACACACACGCGCGCGCGCGCACACACACACACACACACACACACACACACACATTCCAAACTCCGAGTACTATAATGACAACTTTTTACTATTTATTCTAAATTATAACATATATAAATGATCTCCTATTTATCTAATATTTAGTTCTGATTCTTCCCGGAGCTAATCAGCAGTAGCATTCCTCCTATTTCTCTGTACTGCGTCGTTAGTTTGGCTGTAAATATTAATACCCAGTACTGCTGCTGTATCTCTCATTTAGAAAGATTTAGAAATTAAAATATTTTTATTTTTGAAAATCAGTGAATATATATAAATAAAACCTCCTAAGAGATGGTCAACAGCGACCCCTACTGGACTGGTTGCTCCATATTAATAAGGGGAAACTACTTTGAAACCGGCCTATGAATGCCAAGCCAGCAAGGGAAAGTTGATGACCTCCGCTGTTCGAAGGGGAGATTTGTACGTCATATTGCAGATTTGTAAGCCATATTGCTACCTAGAGACAAACGCCTCTCGGAACTAATAAACAGCAGCATTCCCCCTACTTCTCTTTATATATCCTTTAGATAGACTTAGAAATTATAACATACAGACACACACATATAGACTCGTTGCACCAGTCCACTCAGCTGAACGGAAATGAGTAGTACCTGCATTTCAAAGGGCTAGCCTTGTCACATTCAGTGTCACGCTGAATCTCCCTGACACGTGTCAGTGGAGTGCTCAGCCACATGCACGTTAATTTAACGAGCAAACTGTTCCGTTGATCATATCTACTGGGACCCTCGTTGTCGTAACCGACAGAGTCTTCCTTTTATATATGGATATATATATGCATTTGAAAATATATCTATGTGTATGTATGTTATTCAAAAGAGACAGAGACTTCAAATTCGATATATCGATTTATTCACCACTCTATGTTAACATTTCTGTGCCAAACTTATCCAGTGACTGGTCCATTGGATTTAGACATTTGGCACTTCTTCAGGAGTGGTTACCATTCGAACAAAACACGAAAAAACACATACATAACTATCATTAAATCCTTAGAATCTCGTTAGATTTCATCTTTGTTATTATAGGTAAGTTCTTATGCTATATTGGTAACGGTTGCTACATCCCCTGGAAAATTATTATATATATATATATATATATATATATATATATATATATGTGTGTGTGTGTGTGTGTGTGTGTGTGTGTGTGTGTGTGTGTGTGTGTGTGTGTATACATATGAATATATATATGTATGTATATATGGCTCGCTGCTTCATCCTACATGGATATCCCCTCACCACTATCCACACTCCCCTTGCCAGAGCACTTCTGTGGACTGTGCATCTGCTCTTTCCCCCCGAACCCGCCCTGCCGTCTCAGCCTCCCTTTTTCCCCTCACCTACCACCCCACTATCCTACCTCTCCAACACCACCCTCCTTACCGGCACCTAGCATCGACCCTATTGCATCACCGACTCCTTCTCCTGCACTTCTACCAATATCATCTATTGCATCTCCTGCTCTCTCTGCCATTCTCTATACTTCGGACACACGGGACGCCACTTGGTTGACCGGTTCGGGGAACACCTCCGAGACATCCACCTTGACAACGACACCCTGGTGTCATGCCATTTCCGCACTACCGTCACTCTTTGCAACACCTGTCCGTGTTCGGATTGTCCTTGCATCGGGGCCATACGGACTCCCGTTTGCACCGTGAACAGGGATTAATCTTCTCTCTTCGTTCCTTTGCGCCACGTGAGCTCAACTCTCCTGCCCTCTTCATCTAACCTCCTCCTCTTGCCTCTCACTTGCCCCTCTTGCCTCTATATTGCCTCTCTTGCCTCTATATTGCCTCTCTTGCCTCTCTGCCTCTCTACCACTCTCCCTCCCCTACTTCCTCCCACCCACCTCTCCTTTCTTGTTCCGACTGCTACTTCTCTTTAATGTTCTTCACTCCTACTTTTCTTCACCCCTACTCCCTTACTCTCTTGTCTCTTACTCTCTTCTCTCTTACTCTCTTTCTCTCTTCACTCATACTCACCTTCCCCTTCCCCCTTCATCTTCAACCCTCCGTCATAAGCCCAACCCAACCCTAGAAACTCCTACCCCACCTTCCCATTCCTTCCCACCCAATCCCACACCATACCACCCATCGCATCCTTTACACTCTACACTCTACCTACCCATATACACCACCTCTACCCCCACCCTCTACCTACCCACATACACCACCTCTACCCCCACCCTCTACCTACCCACATACCCCACCTACCCCAACCTCGGCCTACCCACATACCCCACCTCTACCCGCTCCCTCAGCCTAACCACCACACCACCCGTGCTTTCCCCACTCTCACCTCACCCACCTCCCAACACCATCACACCATACCACGCTACACCATACCACACAACACATCACATCACAACACACCACCACGCACACACCAGCACTGACCAATTGCCATCCCCACATTTCCACACCTACATACACACATGCTTATGTGAAGATCACCAGCATTTTCTTACACACACGCACCTTCGTTTTGGGATCACTACAACTTTGTTATCTCCCCTTCTTCTGTCCGTCATTGGCTGTGATAGATCGCTGACCACTACACACATTTTTTTCTCTCCTTGTTTCTTTCTGTGTTCCTTTCTGTGAAAGAGCGTAGGCTCGAAACGTTAAAGACTTTTTAATTCCCGAGCGTTATACTAATACATCTATTTGTTTTCCATACATAGGGACAATTTATTTTCTTATAAGAAACAGTTTATAAGAACGTTTTTTTATTTAACAGGCTCTATATAGTTTCAATTGTTTTGAATACACATTGCAATACGTTTACCCCACTCATTGTGAACTCGTAATAGGACATCTGTTGTTGATACTTAGTGAATTTTAAATCACTCTGTATATAAGTATTATTAATAAGGTAAGAAAATGTAAATTTGGGGATGTATAGATAAGTTATTTGCGTCAGAGTTTGAAGTTAAAATTTAAACACGAATAAATTTTTAAAAGTGCAAAAGAAATTAAAAAACAAAAAAAACCTCCATATGTGTCGGTTCTTGAGCCTTTGTAATGAATACTTCGAAGCATTTGGGTAAATTCCAATGCTAAGGATTAGTTATCGTTTTAAACTGTAAGAGGTAGAATTTCTTGAGGGTTTTTGTTTTGCTTGCCTTTTATCAAGCAACTGTTACCTATTTCTTGAAGGGATTCAAATCAGAAACTATGGAAGATTAAAAAGTTATATCTTGCATATTGCGTGTATTTGCAAACGTTATAATTCAAGTAAAATGAATAAAGATAAAAAATAAAATTTTAAATATATAAATAATAAAAAATAATGATATATCAGTAAGGGAAATAATTACGTAATAAAAATTTAAATAAATTTCTAAAAATAGATACAAAATAAAGAATAATAAACTGTTGTAACTGTATAATTTCTATTGGCTTACTAATACACCCCTTGATGGTCGAATCATATCAAATCAAAATTAAATCGTTTATATCTAGCCGTTAAGGGGTATATCTATCAAGTTAATATATCTATAAACATAGATTTCTATACAATTAGATGTATTTCCCTCTCTCTATATATAGTTGTATATAATTCTAGATCAGTTCAAAAGAGGTAAAAGAAGGGAATAAAAAGAATAAAATAAAATAAAGATAAAATAATGATCTATATTTTATAAGATAATAGAAAAAAAACGTAGAATTCATAACTTATATATCACATTTTTATATACCGAAAAATTGCATATTATGTTTCTTTTCTTCTAGATATGTATTATGTGAATTACGTCAGTGAATCATGTTTACTTATCTTATAATTTCGTAAGTTCGATCAAATATCTATTTGAAGTTTAATAATAAACATAAATTAATTTTTTATAAATGTTAAAGGTTATAATATTAAACTTATAAACTCCGTCTATTTTGTAATACAACTCGATAAAATTAAATAAAATAAATTAATCTTACACACACACACACACACTCACGCACACACACACACAGATATATATATATATATATATATATATATATATATATATATATATATATATATATATATATATATATATATATATTATGTTTGTGGAGGCGCAATGGCCCATTGGTTAGGGCAGCGGACTCGCGGTTTCGATTCCCAGACCGGGCGTTGTGAGTGTTTATTGAGCGAAAACACCTAAAGCTCCACGAGGCTCCGGCAGGGGATGGTGGCGAACCCTGCTGTACTCTTTCACCATAACTTTCTCTCACTCTTACTTCTTGTTTCTGTTGTATCTGTAATTCAAAGGGTCAGCCTTGTCACGCTGAATATCCCCGAGAACTACGTTAAGGGGATATATGTAATATATCAATGTTTACATCTTTATTATCGTTATATGGATATGTATTAGTATTTTGACCTGTTTTATCTATGTTTATTACTCTGCTTCACTTTAGGTTATTCTTATTCACTATGTTTCTACTGTGTATGCTGTTATCTGTTTCTTCTTTAATTGTATTATTTTAAAAAAATCTTAGTCGTTATCTTCGGTTTCGTCGTATTATTATATGTTCCTAACTCTTGATCTATAATCATATTATTAACAATATGTCTATTACATTTAATTTTCTGTTTATATTCTGCTTTTTCCAATGCAATGTTGTAAAAATCTCCTCATTATATAAGAAGGAATTAATTCTTTTTCTACATTTTTAACCAAACAATCGCAGTTGACTTTACATGATTACTTTTAATATTAATATAAGTTATTTTAGAATTCGGTTTATGGTAACGTGCATGTATTCCTGTTTTTAGATTA
>NC_142932.1:54030264-54052764 GCF_046866305.1 Octopus bimaculoides | reverse complement strand
TATGCATTTCTAAGGACCCACGTTTTTCGAACCATGCATTACCAATGGGTGAGAATGGAAGCATATGTAGGTTTTAAAAAATTTTCTTTTGTACTTTTTACATTTTATTTTTATTTAAATTTTAACTTGAATCTGTGACACAAATAAATTATGATTATATATATATATATATATATATATATATATATATATATATATATATATATATATATATATATATATACATCTCTGTGCGAATATATGTGTTGGTATGCATCTTTAATTTTGCACAAATGTGCTTAATTAAAACACGTATGAAGCACTATTTCCTATCCTAATGTCTAGTTTCATTAATCTCAAAGCTGTATTTAAATATGCATTTACATACCATACTTAATAACGGTGGATAAGTAAGTCCCAGTTGTCATGCATTACATCCCTATTTTTTTACAAACTTCCATCCGTCCTCTATCATGATCGTATTATATATATGTACACCTCACTAAACCAATAATAATCATTCATAAATTTTAGTTTCTTATATTTAATTTATTGTATCTTTATTTTATATTACATTTTACTCTTATTTTATTTCACTTTAATTTATGTTCTGATGTTCTGCCATTGCTGTTTTATTATTATATTTTTTATATTTGCATACTTTCTTCACATTTTTATATTTCTATTTATTTATCTATTTCCTAATCATAATATAGTATATTCACAGATATTCAAAACCTACCAATGAAATAAAAAGCTCAATACATATCTTTCAACCTGAACCTGCTAACACTATACACCTCCCTCAAAAGATAAACTGACGACCTAAGTTGCATCAGCTCCTTTTGAACCCTGACAATGTTCTACCACAATGTAGTTTGAATGTGGCAACTTCCTCGGCGTTAAAGAATATGCTTGGAGATTCCCATCAACTAAATCATTCGACAGAAACATATATGTAGGATTTTTTCTGTTTTTTTCTTTATATTTTTGAGCTTTCAACTTCCAATTCCAATCTGTTTGTTTATTTCTAATGTCTTTTTTTCCGAAGAATAATGTCATCTTTTAACAACATGCAGGTAAATAAGTAATTAAATCCATTTATTCTCCATTTTCTTCCCCTTGATTTCTCTCAATATTGAAAATTTCAGTAGTCTTAAACATATACCAATGAGTTTACCATTATATGATACGGATGAAATCGGTGGAATATTTTGGATTAGATAATCTCTAAGGACGATTTGGCTTATTAGATGAGTGTTAAATCTTTAATTTACCTTTAAAACTTAACCTAAAAAATCTCGTAATATTTAATTCTAACTTTTATTCCTAAATAATTAACATTCAACTGGTATCTCCATTCATGACTACCTATAAACCCGAACACCATAGCTAAAAGTATTTCTGCAGCCCCTGACCTTAGCCATAAAACGGACAGAAGCACTTGCTACTAGACTTCCTCCCCAACTAGTACAGACTAGAAGAATACCAGCGGCACATACCATGCCCTTTGAATCCCTTTCATTTTATTAGGTTGGCAACTAAGTTTCCGCCGTTTTTTTTTAAATTTACATTTTTTAAAAGGTTTAATAAAAAATAACTAATTAATGTATTCACTCTTGTTTTTTACAACTACTTCCCAACGTTCAACAAGATTTTCAATACCTCGTTGGTAGAAATCACCCGATTTCTAGTCGAAAAATTGATCCAACCAACTTCTCAATTCTGCATCGGTATTGAACGAAACTCCGCGCATAGCATTTGAAAGAGATCGAAAGAGGTGGAAATCCGTTGGTGCCAAATCAGGAGAATACGGCGGCTGTGACAGCACTTCCCAGCCATGCGTTTGGATGGCTTCCTTGGTGATATTGGCGATATGAGGGCAGGCGTTGTCGTACAGCAGAAGAACTCCATGCAGCCTAGGTCTTTTCTCTTGAATAGCCATGTTGAGTGGTTCCATATGTTGACCATAGAGTTCTGCGTAATCTGTTTGGTTCCCTTCAAGCAATTCGTAATGGATAATCCCTTCCCAGTCCCACCATACACACAACATCCTTTTACGCGGTTGAAGATCTTATTTCACGCGCGGTGTCGCTTGTTTACCGGGGCTAAGCCATTCCTTACGCTGCTTCATATTGATGTACAGCCACCATTTTTCGTCGCCAGTAACGATTCGGTAAAGAAATCGTTGCTTGTGTCCATGAGTTGAGGGGTGACGAACAAGCAAACTAGCGGAGATTGTGACTCGTTGATTTTTGTTGCTGTCACTTAAAGCATGCGGTCCCATGCTCCATACTTCTGGACCTTTCCCATCGAGTGAAGATGTTTCTCTATAGCAGTGTGGGAGATTCCATTTTCTCTACCATTTCCCATGTCGTTTGACGATAATTTTCGTGAAAAAGTTGGTTTAATCGCTCTTCATCGAACTCAACTGAACGGCCACAACGAGGTACGTCTTTGAGATCAAATGTCCATATTTGAACTTGGCATACCAATTACGAGCGGTTTTTTCAGCTATGGCACCCTCTCCATACACCGCACAAATGTCGTGATCAGCTTTTGTGGCTTTAGAATCTTGATTAAAAGCAAAAAGAAGGAAGTGTCGAAAATGCTCGTTTTTCTAAACTTGACATTCTATTTTGATGATCTGAACATAAACAAAAATTAACTAAAATTAACTAGAAAAAAATCAAAATAGATTCCAAAATGATTAAAAAATAGAACTATCGAAAAAAATGGATTCCACAATTTAAAAACTTAAAATATTTAGACAAACGGCGGGAACTTAGTTGCCAAACCAATATTTTATTTTGTTTTTACGTTTTCTTCTTTTACCTCTCTCCTTATTTACCCTTATATATTTATTTGTCTATTTATCTTCTTGGATATTTTTGTACGCTGTATATCTGTACACTATATTCTTATATACCTTATTTTATCCTTAATACCAATCCTTACTTTCTTCCCTCACTCTCTCTACCTTTCTCTCTATTTATTTCTTCTCTTTACCCCTTAATAGCGACCTCTACTACCATCCTCTTACGAAACGTCGATGCGTTCGGGTCTATTTCTGGATATTTACACAATTAAGACTTTAAATTACATCGATTTACAAAGGATTGCATTTAAAGACTTATGGACTAACATCTACAAGATCGGAAAATTGAAATGGGAACTTTTATGCTTCTTTTTCTTCTCTTTGTTCTTTTTCTTCATCATCTTTTTCCTTTTCTCCTATCATCTATTCCATCATTTCCTTAATCTATACGCTTCTCATTTTTCCTACTTTTCTGATGACGGAATATCCCATATTCTGGGATATCGATGGAAAAAGCCGTAAGACTTCTAATTTTTCCAGTAATAATAACGTATATGACTTGAGATGTTTGTCTTGCCTTAACGTTTGTTGTCCGCTTTAACAATTATATATCCGCTATATCAGAAATCTATAATGGCTCCATAACTCACGTCTCGAGTATAACCTTGGAGTCCTGGTAATCCGTTACACCACTTGCCCACCGTACCTAGTCGTTTAGATCACCTATAAACTAAGCCCCATATTTTGTGTGTATATATATATATATATATATATATATATATATATATATATATATATATATATATATATATATATATAAGCAATGTTAATTCTCTAAATGAAGTATTAACAGTAACTGCACGATAAAGTGTAGTATATTGCCACTTAAGTGTGGCTGACCCTTAGGGGTGGATGTTACTGTTGCTTTTAGCCCCAGGAGGACATCTCCTCCAGCTGGCTTATCGACACTACTGTGTCCTGTTTGCCAAGGGAAGTTATCCCTCCCATCATGATCTGTAGCACGAACGGACCCGGGTTTCAGGGTTATTTCCCTTCGTCGGCGTTCGATAGCCACTGATATATATATATATATATATATATATATATATATATATATATATATGTGTGTGTGTGTGTGTGTGTGTGTGTGTGTATGTGTGTATACGCATAAACATATATATATATATATATAGTTTAAATAATATATATATATATTAATAATACTAAAATTCAAGAAGATGTTTGTTTCCGAAATATTTCAGAAATAGTAGATCTTATCTTAATGTTTTTACATATATATTTTCAGAATCACTTTATGCAGTGCAGTGTGAAGTTTTGTGATATTTGGACCATTATTTATTAAAGAAAACGATTAATCATAATTTTTGTCTATTTGTTGACGAAAAAAACATGGCTTCCGCGACCGCAATACACATACGTACATACAGAATACTCACACATATAATGACTGTCATGCTATGGGAATCAACACAAGCAAAACGTACGCTATCTGTGACATATACACACATAGTCTTTGCGTTCTCTCACTATCACTCTTTATGAAAAAAAAAACGTCGACTTTTTGACGTACACACTATTTTAATCATTTAAAAATACTTTTTAGTGAATATACTTTCAAAAATGTAAGTTGTTTGTATGGTAAGTATTTATGTTCTAGTTTCCTTTCAACAGACAATATTTGATTTTTTAAAAAATTATTGCCAAGTGAATACCATTACAAAAAGTTTTGGGGGCATATTTAAGGAAATTTTAAAATGGAAATGACTTTCATCATACGGTACCTATTTCATAAAAGATCCGTTCGTAACCTCAGTGTGAAACAAATTTTTTGCATAGGTTTTTTCGAGTGCATTTAAGGTTTCTCAGTACCAAGGATTTGACTGCTATTTTTAACAGGCCCCGATACCACGTAACAGCTATTTGCGATAAAGGACCCGAAATACTTGTTACGTGGTAACAGGGCGTGCAATAAATAGCAGCCAAATCGTTCCTTTTCCGGAGAAAGGAGCCGTTAACTTGTGATTTCTGTTAAATTCGTTGGAAGAATGCGAAATAACCTGGAAAACAACAAAAGACCCACGAAATAAAACACCCTTGCTGGGAAACTCAGAGTTTCCAGGGGACCCAATGGGTAGTCTTGCATCTATATAATATTTGTTATGTTTGTAATATATAATAAATATAATAAGTTACAGAGAAAAAGCTGCCGTAGAAGACTCATATTTAAAACTGTCGCTTCAAATCTCAGAATATGTATATATTATTATGATATATTATCATACATTTATTATTATACTATGTGTCACCCATAGTACCATTCTCTCCGTAACATACGAAGCCTCTCTGGTTTGTTTACAAATATTATATATACTAGTAGACAGGTTAAGTATATATTCATAAAATTTGGCTTAAATTTATGGGTGAGCGTTTGATCCAATCGGATGTGCAAGGATCCATGTTAGCGTTGATCTGCGGGTTCTATTCTGGCTAGGTATACTTCATCCTTTTCGGCCAGATTGTCGCTTCAAATCGTAGAATATATATATTATTATACAGTTTTATATATATATATATATATGTATATATATATATATATATATATATATATATATATATATATATATATATATATATATATATATAATACAGTTGCTTGTCAAGTCACAGTGCATTGAGTCTGTTCCAGTTTTATCATGGCGTAAAAATACTCAAAATAGTACATTGATTTTTTATTCACTTTTTAATACTACGTTTTCTGATAATGTCTCAGTTAATTTCATCGCAACTCTCCTAACAAGTTAGTCCCAGTCATTATTATTACATTATATTTGCTGTAAAAATAATTTCTTTTAACCTTTTTATTTATTTTAGTTATAATTTCCTGTGAGTTGTGTGTATCTGACTTGCCTGTTTAGTGATGTATATCTGATAACAATTATATAATTTTTTTCGATCTGTGACTTGAAGTTTCAAAATGTACTTTCTCTATATAATTACTTTATATTAAATAATTAAATACAATTTAACACTTTTCTGATTAGAAAACTATATAATATATTGTATTATTAGCATTTCTATTATTAGTATATTAGTAGTTCTCCTTTTAATACGAGATAGTTTACAAATTTTGTAATGTACTTTGTTAAGTATATAGAAATTGTCTTAATATATGTTTGAAATATCAACTTATATTACATGATTATTAAAATTATTTTTTCCTAATTTCTTGTGCAAGACATTTATAGTAGAAGAAAGCAAAATAAAACACAAAGTGTAAAAATATACAGACCGAAAACAGAGCTGGTAATTTTAAAAACATACACGTGTGTGTACGCGTATTTGTATTTGAGTGTCTAGCCATATGTAGAAATATATGTATGCACATATTTACTTGGAATTTGTCACGTAAAATATCGAGTTGAAAATTATATAGGAAATAGAGAATTGAATATAAACGACACTAAACTGCTGTATGTCGACAGTTCAAAGATCAGCATGCTTTACTTACACGTGTGTAGAACTGAGCGGAAACGAAAGTCCATTAAGTGAATGCAAAGAAACAAACATTAGAAGAAATGAGAATCGGTAGGCCAAAAATTTTAAAAGAGGTGAACGGTGAATGGAGGACTGACAATTACAGTAAGCAAAGTGTTTTAACAGACGCAGTTTAAATGCTCCTGTGTCTAGGACGCCGCAGATCGTCAACATTCTATACAACAAAATTTCATGAGAAGAGGTTACTACTACTGATTAATTAGAAAGAGAATATAACACTTGCGTGTTCAGAATCTACTTCAAAAATTACACACAAGAACACGAATAAACACAAATATGCATAAATATAAAGATACACGCGTGTGCGCATATAAGTTTGTGTTAAGTAAGTGAGTTGCAGATTTTGGGAAAAAAATTGAATAATGTGTTTCATGTTCTACGAACTTTCTCAAATTATACTATGCAGAATGGCAGAAAATAATGAACTTCTATTTCTCTTGCAAGCTGGTCAATTTAAAGTAGAATATTTTATATATAGACTGAATATTTTCAATTCAAGGATATATTTTCACGTAGCAACCATTGACACACTCCCATTTTCCGCAAACTCCCATTTCATTTGCGCTGCTGGTTAGAGCTCTTTTATTTTACTCGAAAATTAGCTCCAACAGGACATCTTCCACCCATAAAAGAAATAAGAACATTTTCAGAGGTGTAACAAACACCAAAGCATATTTCTTATTCCAATAACTGGGAAGAACTTTGTCCTAAAAACATTGAAACCGATTGTGTGTTCACATTGAACAAGGTCCTCATTCTAAGAGACAGATGCACAGTTTTTACATTACGCAAGGATCAGGAGAAGTGTTGTAAGAGGACTTATTTTCTCTAAATGAACTTCTGAAAGTAATTGATACTGTTAGTCGCAAATAATGAATAAGTTTGGATATGCTGACAAGTCTATGGCCTAAAATAGTGATTTCATAGTAAATATTCTACAAGGTAATTGATGATACATAAGCGAAAATCGAAATTTCAAAACGCCAAACGTCTTGCGTTAGCGCCAATACTTTTAACTATTAGGTTTCAAACAGAGTGATTAACAACTTTCACGACATGCCTCTCCCAAACTCTATTGCATCGGCATATATTTTAACAAATCGCAGGATTTCAGGATTCTAGTCAAATTCAAGTTTGGACACTATATGTTGTATCTAGTTATACAATGTCATTAAGTACAGATTCAGTGTACAAGATGCGGCTGTGTTTGAACAACCCCTTCTCCTCTCAGTGCAAAGTAAACGGCATTCATTTAATAATAAGCATTTCAAAGTGTACATGACACTTTCACTTTTAATAGATTATAAATAGCATTATAAGTCTATGTAGCAGTTCGCATAACTTATTAATGTTCTAATTTTAAACATCCACTTTCCCAAGACAGCATCGATTTCGATAGATTTCACAAGAAGTTCCGACAAGAGAGGACGACGAATCTCCAATCCAGGACTAATATATTTCACTAATATTTCACTAAGTAGAAACTTTCCGAGAGGATTGCGAATAAATCACGAGTTTCCATCTAAGCTATTTGAGTAAAGTGTACAGGAGTGGATGACACAGGTTCCTTAACAGCGAAATTGTTAAGATTGTGGTAATTGCCATCATCCTCCATTTCTTATGCAGAAACCAGCTGCGCTAGCTGTGACTGGGCGGCGAATATTTTTTTCAAAAGCCTTTTCTACAGTGAATTAATATATAAGGAAATTTCGTTAGAGGCAGTGTACTAAATCTCTCCTTAAAGAGTCGTTGGAGGAGCATTGATTTTTGATGATCTATATCATGTAACCCCATCGGGAATATATCGCTGCATTGAGGCAGATCAGTGTGAAACATAGCTTCAAAGCTTCGAAAGTTTTGAGTCTCATAAGCAAAGACTTATGACCATAATCATTCATGAGCAAAGAAACATACGCATTAGGTGCACAGACAAGTGATGCAATCTACTTTCCGTGCCTCATGCAGCTGTGTTTCTGTATACAAAGTCATGTATCTATGTATTTTCCAGTCATGGTTGACTGTTGGCGCTTGTGTAACAGGTACATCTGCTCTTTGAAAGATGTTCTTCGATTTGTGCCGCGTCTCTCATCCACACCTACCAACATTTAGACTATTTGGGATTGGAAATTGAGACGTCAATCAGGCCACGTGGCAGGTGCTATTGGGTTACAATGCACCAGTGGCAACTTCATCAAAAAGCTCTTGCTAACATGCGTACAAATCGACAGAAAATATATGTTTGTTACAGCTGAAAAACCGAGGCAAATGCTTAAAGTTTGACACGGATACATCCCATACACAAGCACACACGGGTGAATAGGATGTGTAAATGAGCATACTAAATGCATGAGTTACTATATATTTTCGACTTATGGAATCTTCCGGTAAAATATTCTCCTTTATGCCACGGGAAAACAAAACACATCCAAATCATAAAAAATAAAACTACAGCATACTTTGAAATACAATTACCGCAACCGTGTTCATTCCTAAATACAAAACAACTATTATTAGCTATAGCAGACAAAATGCAGAAGTGGAAATGTTGCTCTATATAATATTAATTCCTAAAGAGGACGTTTCCTTGTAAAAAAATAAATTCGTCATATAACCGAAGAGTCAATCAGCCACAATGCAGCAATATAAATCAGGTTAATACTTTAATGCAGAAAAATCCATTCTTCACATTTCATCCCACTAAATTTGGGCTAGTTAAACTAGATTACTCAACCAAGAGACAACACAGTCACGACAGTATACTAGAGAACTTTCTATCTCTGCGTCTCGTGAATAATCCCCTTGGTTGCATTTGCGTCACGCCCGTAACACGTTGATAGTTCATTGTGGTGTGGGGCTTATTCGAAATTATTATAGCTGGTCTTAACTTTAACCTAGTGTAAGACTGCGGCGGGCAGTAAATCAGTGTGGGTATTTTTAGATTCAACGAGTGACGTGAAACGTTGCGTAGATGGTTAGTGTTTGGGAACAGGATCATCTCTCTCAATTACAAACGTATCGGGGCGAAATATATTTTCTGCCAAGGATAGGCAGTATATACCTGTTCAAAAACCCAGAGATCAACTTGCTTAAACTATTTGTGTTACCGTACACTGTGAGTGCTTTATTGGAGAAATATATTTAATGTAATAATATGTTGGGGAAAAGCCATACGTATCAGATAATATCAATGCGTAATAAAACGTTAATTCTTTATTGTTCTTGTCTTTGGTCAGTAAGTGTTATATCCTATTTGCTTCGGTGTAGAAATTAAAGGAAATGTCTACTATTCCATTTAATCCTTTTGATACCAACCCGGATGGAACCGGCTCTGGCTCTGTGATAGAAATGACTTGTTTTCATAAGTTCTGAATTAAAATTTTCCTCCAAATCTTAGTCACAATTTATATTCCTAACACTAGCTTAATAACTAAGTTATTTTACTAAATTCTTTGTTATATTTAAAGTAATCGAAAGAAATACGGAACATTTCAACAGAAATACGGTAACGAAAGGGTAAAACTGTGCTTTTGTGATGTTGACATCAATACTTTGAAGCTGACCTAAAATTTACCTGCCTACCATTTCTTTTTACACAGATTCAGCACTGTGTTGCTGAAGCAGTAATATCGTTAGAGTAAATATTCTGCTCAATATGACAGATTTGCTTGTCAGTTGCTTGACCATAACCACTTGAGCATGTCCTTTAGTAACTCACAATATGAGCACCTCTGATCATGGGCAGGAGAAAAGTGGAAGCATCATAACCGTGTGTTGAGAGGAAATGTTTGTGGTTTGAATAAATGTAACAAAAATAATATTTTGAAGAAAAAGTTTATCATTTTTCATACTTTCTAGGATTAAGCAAATGGGAAATATCAGTTGCTACCGAAAGACAAAAGCCGTGTTTCACAGTGTAAGAAGGCATAAATACATCCAGATTGAAACCATGTTCATGAATGTATATTCAGATATTCCGCTTCGATAAATGGAAAGAAAATTTCACGTATCACCTGGCATGCTAGAAATTACTCCGGCATTTCACTCTCTGCCTGGCTCACTCTGTCTCTGTCCCTCTTTCTGTCCCCCCCTCTCTCTCTCTCTCTCTCTCTCTCTCTCTCTCTCTCTCTCTCTTACAATATTTTACTCTTTAAAAAATTGTGAGGATAATAGATGTCTGTTCATTCTACACTGGTAGGACGAGCTTTTCATTTGTGGAACTAGGCATTAATTTAATCGATCATGGTATAGTTGGGTAATCTTTGTGAATTATTCTCTCGCGATCAGTGTATGACCGAAAATAATTATTTGTAAATATGCGCATATCATTACTTAGTAGTAAAGCAATGAGGCAAATATTAAAACGAGAAATAATGGAAGTACAGGGTAACATGCAACAGAGAGAAAACCCTTGGCTCAAGCTTATAAAGAATATTTCATAAATACGGTGATCAGCAAATATTCTTTATTTTTAAATACAGCTCCAATGAAGATGAAATGAAGCTACATTATGTTCTGGATTATGGAAACTTATCCAAAGAAATTATGAATCTAGCCAAAGTTCGGTGACATTTAGAAACGGAGTATAACAAAAATGAACAAAAGTGTTGAACAGTATTAAAGACAGCACGAAGTACCTTCACGAAAAACCTTAATATATAAAAAAAAAACACAAAAACATAGTAGCTGTCTGTGAGCATAAATAGTGTCGTGTTTCTATTGACAGTATGTCTTTAGTGGCACAGTGTAGAAGCCACGCTTGAAAGCATACAGCCTACCGTCAATGACTTTAGAATGAACGGTGACAAGATAGCATGCGATTTTATCATTCCATTATCATACAATACTGTGAGGTAGCAAATAGAAGATATGATTGTTAACGTTAACTTTAAGCTAGCAAACGACTGAATGAATGTTATTTATATTCGTTATCATTTCATAAAAATTTCGGGCATTTCAGTGTGGATTTGCTTACAATCATACGGTGTGATCTTAACAGTACGATTTTGTTTTTGTTTTGTCAGTCATTACAAAAACATACAACTGTTGAATCTATTGTTAATACTCTGAAACATTTTAAAAATGAAAATAAGTTTTGGTTGTTCGTATTTGAAGCTGTCAGTACTCATGAGCTCGTATAGCGTCTGGAAAATATAGACGACTTGTATAAAATGTTCAATGTACCATAAGATACATCAGCACATAGAGAAAAGATAGCAACATCAAGAAACATGTCAGGAAGATTGAAGACAGCATTAGAAGAGGCAGAGCAAGTATTATCTTAATATATAAGATCTATTCTGTCTGTCTGTCTGTCTGTTTGTGCGCTTATAACTCGAGTATTGTTCATCTGATCGCGCTGAAATTTTAAAAATGGATACATGAGAGAGCGGGACGTTTCGTAATCTAAAAAGATTTTCAAAATCGTTAGTTTCAAAGTGAGAATCCCTATTTTTGTAATCTATAATGTCAAGTTTGTTCCGCCAATAAAACAATCAGTTGCTTAGACAGCCAGCATATACCATTTCGCTAGCAACAGAGGGAGCACAGGATGACAGTCAACCAAAACTGTCGCTATGCTGTCTCTCTTCTTTCCTCTCTCTGTGGGGTTAATAATCTTAATTTTTAGTTACAGTTTCTCATTTAAACTACATAATAGGCGGAATTGTCGGATAAACACCGAAGGGTGTTTTGAGGGAGATTTGGCTGATATTTCTACTAGGTCTGTATTGTTATGTGACATACTGTCCTATATATTCCTTATGCTTTCCGAAACCCAGTTACACATTTTGACGTATGGGATATCAACAGATTCAGTACTATTTTGGCTACAACTTAAACTTAATTCCCATTCACATATTTGCATTTCAAATAATCTTTTCCATAAATCATCGATCGTAAAAATTTTATACGATGACGTCACATTTTCTATATGTGTGTATACCTTAAAAGACATCAGTCATAATGGCACACACCTTCACTCACTTTATCTGTCTTTCTCACCCTCTTTCTCTCTCACATACACACGCACAAGCACGTACGCACACACACGTCCATTTCATATAGACGTACATACATCTTTCTCTTCAATTTCTGCTTCTTCAAATAGAATTTTGACGGGTACAACTGCTTACAAAAATAGGGATTAATGTATAATTTCTTTCTATGTTCATTATTTTTTGTTTAAATATTGGGAAAAAATATACCGCCAAAGAAAGGACGTAATGTTTCCAGAAACAAGCATAAAGCAAGGAAGATTGTAGAAAACCGATGGATAAAGTCTGAAGAGAGAAACTAGATGAGATTTTCTCAACATCAGCAAATGCATGTTTCAGCACCTAACGCTGACTCATTAACTCAATGTTTTAATGATTAGATAGAGGTACAATAGAATAGCTTTCAGAAACAAACTACGTACAAATTCGTTCTTCACAACTCCTGAAGCTGTTTTCAGATATGATCCATCCCATTCTCTTAAAATTTAATAACTCTGTCCAGATTGGCGTGCTAAACACAAGTTGTCTTTTTTGTAGAGCTTTAAAATGTTCAAATGAAACAAATGGTATGTGCTGCTCAGGTGGTCAGATATCATTGCCGGCACTCCCGGCTCCTTCTCAACCTCTAATGGATCTTCTAGAAGGCATTTCCATCAAGTCAAAGGTTTCTCTGAACAATATCAGACAATACAACTCTGCAAATGACATCGTTTGGTGGATCTAAAAAGATATATAAACATGAATTTACGACGACGTCAAAATTCAAAGGCATTGAACCTCATTGGTACCCTGTTACCCACAAATGAGCAGCCACAGTTCCTCCAAATTTAATTTATGAGTGATGTAGGACAACAAACTCAAAGGAGGTGTCAACATTTCAGATGATGGGTCGTGTTAGACACAACGCCGACTGTTGCAAAAGAGAGTATATCCATTGACAGCTTCGAGGTGCGTTCAAAAATCCCCTCGCCCCCACAGGTTAGGGCCTGAAATACTCCAAAGGGATGCTTAGCATGTTGCTTAGTCGAATTAGCCCATCATTTACTCCACACATGTTTTGTTGTAAATGCTGCACATTCCCATAACACCTGTTTCAACATAACTGTAATATATTATATACAAACTGTCATTTTAATCCCGAGCAACGCCGGGTGTCTCTGCTAGTTCGTTATAAAAGCTTATTTACTAAATCCTTGCATTTTTATGATTCATTGTGGGCGATGCCATTGAACGAATGTTTTTGTATTCTTTAATGCTTTGTTCGTCTTACATTAAATTTTTCAGTTCCATATTTTAACCTTCAGGAGAGATGCGAAATGAAGTTGGTTGCTGGTAAAATGGAAGTCATCTGAAGAGAGGTGTAATACTTCTCGGTACACTTGGACTTACAATAGTCTTGGTATGAGAGCTCGGAAGATTTAAGCCACGTTGACATACACAATTTACAATGCTTAAATGAAAGGTTTAGGAAATATATTCCTTTTCCAGTTACTATCTGATTTGTAAAAATCTGTAAACTATTTAACTGCAAATGACGAATATATTCTTGCTGAAATTGAGTGATACGACACTTAGATCAAGTTTATTGGGTACAATTTAGGAGACTTTCGATTTCTTGCGAAAATGAGTTATTGACATAAAAATATATTATTTCATTCTCAATATTTATGTGAGCAGGTTCCCTACCAGCATTCTATATAGAAGCCAAATACGAAAACTAGATATATGTGAAATTTGGGATCCAGAAAACATTAACAACGAAGTTACAACAACTGTCTCATCAAAGAAGTAAGAAGTTTATATAATTCTATTTTTTAAATGCGTATTTACTTTCATATATATATATATATATATATATATATATATATATATATATATATATATATATATATATATATCTCAACTGAGTAACGAAACTGAGAATTCGATTTTTCTACTAGTTATTAAAATTTATTCGTTAAGTAAATCGGTCTTTCTGAAACCTACGTGTTTGCATTTCAATTCATTTAATGCAAGGTGTCCGTATCGCGGGAAATTTTGGGGCAACCTGCGTTATATAGGAAACCTGTTGTTAGATATGGCATCGAAATTGTCAACTTGTAATCTAGATACTTCATATTACCAGAAAGGTTCATAAGTTGTCTATGAAGGAGTGACGCTAGTACTGTGAAACCTTTTATACATTAATTTCAACACTACTTATTAATAACTACACTGTTTCATTATAGGTATACTGACATCTAAGTATTCAAAGATGAGTTCAAATGTAACTAGAGGCTACGTCTCTCGAAAATGGACATAATTTGGAATTGTGGTGTTATCAAGTACTTCTGGAAAAGGGTTCAGCCCCCTAAGACATTCATGCTGACATGGTTACTACATCAGAAGAGGAATATTCAACATTCTCAAAAAACGGGCAGCTGAATTAAAGAGGGGAAAGGAGAGTCCTGAAGATGACCGCTGTGTGGACATCCAGCAACTCTCAACATCGAGGTAAACATGATGTACACAACATACCAATATCCTGTGATAGAGTCTAACTTGACATGACGAACGTTTCTGCCACGTCCTCTTACATCTGATCAGGTTAAGGACATTTGGAATAATCTGACATTGTTTGAGGTAGATCCAGCTAGTCCTCTTGAACGTTTCCTAATTTAGGATGAGTATTGGAATTATCACTTTGTGCCAGAGACGAAAAGAAAACCTATGCAGTGGCAACAACTCTCCCCACCAGCTCCAAAGAAGGTTAAGGTATTTTCATGTGCAGGAAAGGTGATGGTTACATTTTTGGGATGCAAAAGGCATTGTGTTTATTGACTATTTTCAAAAGGGTATTAACATCAATGAAAAGTAATATGCCAAATTACTGAGGTATATACGAAGGAGTATCCAGACAAAACGCCCAGGAAATCTCACGAATGGGGTCTTGTTTAAGTAGGTCAATGCTCCAGGACACAGGTTGTTGCTTTCACTGACTGCTCTGCGTGACTGTAGCTTTGAACAGGTTCACCACCCTCCTTATTCTCCAGAATTAGCCACATGTGACTATACAGGAATAAACATTTGGCTGGGGACCAGCATCACATTGATAATGGCGTCACATTTTCCGTTCATTACATTTTGGGGCGAACAAGAAGAAACTTTCTTCACAAATGGTGTCCAAGTACTGCAACGTTGATAGAAGAAATTTATGTATCGCAGACATGGAGGTGGGGACAAAACTGAAAGATCAACTTCATTTTTTCATATTCCATGAGAGTAAGTTGTTCACACGACACCCGTATATTGATATCTTTTCACATGTACAGACAGTCTTTACTGAAACAATTGACACAATCCTGCATATGCACTATTGAAATTATCAGAATTACATGAGAATAACTCAAAATTTTCCCTGGTAATATACGAGCCCATTTGTATGTTGTATGTTTGTATGCGTTTTGTATGTTTTGAGGTAACTAACCTTGTTGTTATAATGTGCAGTGAAGATTGGTCTAATTACTGTGCATATTTGCGGGCTATAATAGTTTGTGTTTTCTGTGGTCTGTCCAGACGTTTTTCTGATTTCATTAGAATCCAATCTGATTGACGTATTTGACACGTTCCTCTGTACTAGTGATAATTGGATCCTATATTATTTATGTGTCTTTAACCTTGATATCTAGCGTAACTTCTATCTTATATGTATAAGTGATTTTTAGACGATTTAGGCGGTTTGCCATTGACATGTTTTCCTATATTTATCAACCTCACATCCATTTTGCACCTCCTATATATATTTATCACGCATCATTCCTTACATGTAATTTTTATGTATACGTAATTTTATATGTATTTTTATATTTTTATCTATTTTGTATATCTCTTCTCCATTTTATGTATGTTTGGTTTTATTCTTTATACCCTAGGAGAATCTTCGTACTTGTACATGCATGATTTATGCTGATGTGTATAAATACATATGATTCAACTACTTTGATTGTTTTCATTTATGCGTTCGGGAATCTGACTGCCTAAGATTTGCATTTTCAATTTTCTCTACCCTATATTCTTTTCGCATTGGCTCTCTATAAGCAGCCTATACATTTAAGACATATTTAATATTATGTATATATATATATATATATATATATATGTGTGTGTGTGAGTGTGCGTGTGCGTGTGTGTGTGTGCGTGCGCGTGCGTATGTGTGTGTGTGTGCGTGTGTGTGTGTGTGAGGGTATGTGTGTGTGTGAGTGTGTGTGTACATATATATATATATATACACACACACACACACACATATATATATATATATATATATATATATATATATATATATATATATATATATATGTTTGTGTGTGTATGTATATTAGAAACTATGAGGATATTTAGACCTCTTATAGGGATATTTTTATCCAAGATACACTCGTTTAATATATTGTATTTTGAAGAGATATTTCTTGAATGAATATATTATATGAAGTATAAAACATCAAATACGTATTTTAGAATGCATGATTATATGTTTATACATGTTTTGTAGTTTTAATTTTCGTTTAGAAATGAAATAATTGTAGGTAAAGATGTTAATTAATTAATAAATCAATTTCTATTTATTATATTTCTCTGTTTTGAAACTTAACAATATTATACACATATGTGCGTGTGTCTGTGCGCGTATATCACTATATCTCACCACGCGGTGTAAATATCTCTTTGCATATAGTGAAATGTTTCGCTTGAGAGATTTTTGTCCCGCTTGGTGAGATGTAGTAAAAATATGAAAGGAAGGAAAATATATAGAATGTAAATATTTTTTGTGTATCTGACCATCCCATCTACAAATACTCGAAATGTCGACACACAAAGCCAGAAAGAATGTGGCAGATAACTATTATTCAAAATTTACTTATGCTCACTAGGTATGCCAACTTGAACCACCTTATACAAACCCATAAATTAATCAAAATTAAAAAACAACCTAAATCACTAAAATATATACCATAAAATACAAAATTATGCACAACAACGGAACAAAGAGTTATAAGATGCACACGTCTAAACTGTGGAACATGCCGCAATCTAGTGGAAGGTTCAGAATTCTAAGTCAAGCAAGGAGAGAGAGAGAGTCACAACAAAGACTGATTTCACTCGTTGATCCGAAAATTTGATTTATGTCTTCAAGTGGTAGACACAATTATAAAGGCCAAACAAGGATGTCTCATAGATGGAGAACTACATTTCACAAAAAACAGATTCTTTTCTCAAGCTATAAACAGATACCATTAAGCGAACACATGGTGAGATATGCGGTGAATCTCTAACTAAGCTTCATAGTTTTCCAAATTTGCCAATGCAAGGAAACGATGTTTATACAACAACGATTAAATAAAGAGAATACATTTATTGTAAAAAACAAAGTGGGATTGAATATGTAAACATAACCAAATTTGGAGTTTGAAAATATTTTGATTCTTGACCAACTATGTATATAGTTTAATTCGTAAATTTATAACTTGGTAGTATAAATACTATCAATTCACTTACAAATAGTAATTACTTTCCCTTCGATATATATCAGCTCGCAGATCTACCTGCCTAGACCGTGAGATGCAAGCATTTCGGCGCAGTTGTCTCCCCCGCAAATATGATGAAGAAATGTACAGTTTATGCTATACTAGACTCCATACTTTCTGTATATAACCGGAAAAGAATTATGGTATTTTTGTTTTCTCGGTGACATACAAAAAGCAGGAAGAGAAAGCGAGATAGATAGACAGAGAAAGAGAAAGAGTGGGGGGGGGAGAAGGAAAGAGAGGGAGAGGGAATTCAGTAATAAGCGAAGTCTGTGTCTGAAGAAAGGAAGAAATTCACTGCTTAAACTATTTTAGATCAAACACATTTTTGAGTTAAGCACTTAGTGGCACACGTATTCATTCGTGCACACATATAAATATGTACGTATACACACTTGTTCACACATATAAATATGTACGCACACAGACACACACACTCACACACACACACACACACACACGTATGAGTTTTATAGGGTATGTTTGATTTAGCTGCCACTATTTCATCAGTGTTTTCAAGCCGATAAATGTGAATTACCCATTACGATTGAAATATGGTAAAAGAAGTAAAGAATATATTTTCTGAATTTGAACAAAATGTTTGTTTTTTTTTTCATTTGCATTTAATTATAATTCTACATTGTTAAAGTTGACATGAGGTTTGCCAAAAACAAATAGTTCGCAAACTATGAACCTTCGCATACTAATATCATTTATTTATTTATTTATTGCTAAATATTTTGGTATAATATGTGAACGTGAAATTATATGCAGTATTGCCAGCATATATCGCAAGAGATGCCCGCGGAACATATTTCTAAAGCGGGAATCGAGTTAAAAACTAGTGAAATAGATATTAAAATGTTTTTATATGCTCAGACAGAAATTATTTTTTCCGAAGTTATAGGTTAAGTGGATGGCGTAAGCAATGTTATATAAGAGTAAAATAAATTTAGTTGAAATTCAATTATGCAAGTATAGAACTGTGAACAAGAATGCAATTGACAATGAGAATTTGCTCACGGCTATATTACACGTATATCTAAGAATATCAATTATCTGCTGATGTAACCTCCACCAAAACCAGCTTGAACTGTATTAGACATGTATTATCATTTCGCTAGACTTGTGTCAAAATCAATATTTCATCTCTATTACCATCATTCCGAATTGCAAATCGTTTCACAGATATGAAATTAATACTGAAATTCATACGATTGTAAGTTTTCTGATTATTAACTTCATCTTCAGATTGGATGTTTACAAAATGTGTGCGTTACATATCAATTTCCTCAATTTCTTTTTTTTATCATACTAAAATATTTTTGGGCAGTGGTTTGAATAGTAGTCATACAGCATCGAACAAAATGCTCTGCGGTTTTTAGTTAAGGATCAATATCGAGTCCAACCGAATCCGTACAATAAAGTAATAATCAAGTACATGAGTCGATTTAATCGACTAGAGATCATCGCACAAGATTCTAGACTTTCAACTATATTAGACATGTACACAGCAAATTGCTAGTGATGTAATTGTTGGCAAACTGGAAGAGAATAGGAGCAACAATTTCTACTCAAATTGTGGAAGTTACATAATGAAGAGCTCAACAAAGGTTGTACAGTGATAAAGCTAAAACAGGGTCAGGAACAATTAAGAAACTACATGAACTGAAAGTTCATCAATGTATACGCACACAGATTTGTCTGTCTGCTACTATCTCAGGTTTCACTGGAAAATACTCACCAGCAGAATCTGGCATTAATACAATGATGCTCTGAATGATAAATATATTCATCATTGCTAATGACAAAAGGCCAAATGGATATCTGCATTCAAGTTGATTACGTTGTGAAAGAAATATTAACTGTGTATGATTATATTTATCAAATAAATAATAAAAACTCACACACGCACACACACAAACACACACACACATATAAACTTACACATACATGTGTGTATGTCTGTGTGTGTTTGTGTGCTATAATAGTCCTGTCGTCAAATGCACTGCAAGTTTATGAAGCGTAAGAGTAATAGAAGAAATCACTGTCGAATTCAGCTTGTTGTTGATGTTGTTGTTGTTGTTGGCACTCCGTCGCTTACGACGTCGAGGGTTCCAGTTGATCCGATCAACGGAACAGCCTGCTCGTGAAATTAACGTGCAAGTGGCTGAGCACTCCACAGACACGTGTACCTTTAACGTAGTTCTCGGGGATATTCAGCATGACACAGTGGTGTGATAAGGCTGACCCTTTGAATTACAGGCACAACAGAAACAGGAAGTAAGAGTGAGAGAAAGTTGTGGTGAAAGAGTACAGCAGGGTTCGCCACCATCCCCTGCCGGAGCCTCGTGGCACTTTAAGTGTTTTCGCCCAATAAACACTCACAACGCCCGGTCTGGGAATCGAAACCGTGATCCTATGACCGCGAGTTCGCTACCCTAACCACTGGGCCATTGCGCCTCCACTGAATTCAGCTATAGAGCAAATATATGTCTACGTAGAGTAATGACTTATTTTAATAAAATTAGAAACGGTTAGAATGTCTATATTGAGAATATCGTTCATGTAATGCGTACATGCATACATATACACGTACATTCGCACATATATGCATGCATACATACATTCATACATACAAATATACATACGTTCATACGTACGTACGTACATTCTTACATAAATATATATACATCCACACGTACATACATGCATATATGTATATGTATATATAGATACACACATAAATATATAAACATACACACATACATGTATATATGTATTATATTTATCGACCTATCTACCTCTCTGTCTATCTATCTATCTATCTATATATATATATATCTATATATATATATATATACCCAAAATTTTCAATTTAAAAGAGAGGTTTGACGCTAATATCCATTATTATTGAAATTTATTCCTATGTCAACATTTCTGTATAAGGCTATATTTGACTGTCAAATTTAAGTCAAACATATAAATTGCCTTACACGTCTTCAGGGAAAACGTTTAAGAATAAAAGGTAAATACCAAAACATCGTCTCTAAGTCCAGTCCATATTCAAATTTGTCCTTAAATAACTCGCTAAATAAATTCCTTCTTGAATAAAGGTTCGTTAAGGGGAGACAATCCCTCATAATATTATTAATAATATTAATAATATCATTAATAAACGATCCTCTATTACAATGGAAATCTATACTATATTTTCTCTAGAAGCTTTTGCAAAAACCACAACTGCTATTGTTAAATTATAGATTGATATGGCCTGCCTTAAGACCTAATATTATATTATAATGTACTATAATACCCGGTCATATTGCAATTTATTTAAACCAGCGAAATGTGTGTCTTGGAAAATATATAGATTTGGAAATGATTAAAGAACAACACCGACACATCACTGTCCCTCATAAAACCATGCACATGCGCGCACTCACTTGAAACCATTCTTCATTAGGGTCAATACATATATACAAGTATGCATGAATGTCTGTGTGCATCATTGTAATCTCTCTGGGGAGAAATAATCATTGGCTGGCATGATTAAGGTTTCAGCTGAAATTTCCGTTTCCATTATTTATACTGGAAAGAAACTAGCATTTTTCATATTATTATTTCTGCAGACGATCTGAATTGCTTAATCGCTTTATTCTCTGTCGCATGGCCTCTAATCTATGTAAGTACAATCATCGGGGTACGTCTACATATATTTATACTAAACGTTGTGTTAGCACCTGTAATAAACCCCGCCGAATCTCATATGTCCGAAACTGGTTTGGCAATATTGTATTGTTTACTTTTCCTATATGATTCAATATTCAACTCAAAATTATCAACCTTAATGGATATTTCTGAAGACTCCTGAAGAAATATTTTATATTGCGCTATGAGGTAAAGTTAGCAATCAAGCTTTGTAAATCAGCAAATATCAACAAAACGCGGAGTATCATAAAACAGACAAATATCATTTGTACTACAATACTTATATTGACTGTTTTATTTCCTCGTTATGAGGACTATGTGTCGAGACAAACTTAAATTTTGCGTCGTTAAGAATCTTAAGTAAAGGGAAGTATGTAGTGTTTTCTTACCGCTTCTATCAATACTTCAAAATCTACATCACTAGAGATGTTCAAGATCAACATATTTCCGGGATGCGTCATACTTCTATTTTTGAAAGAAGTAAGCATGAGTTAGAGAACAGATGAATTCAGTGTGGGGTGTGCTATGAGGAATTTAGTGAATATACCTTATTCCACTGAGTTCCTTTCAAATATTGGCATGTATAGCACTTTGTTTTGGAATTGGTTATTGTGAAAAGGACTATAGCTATCAATAATATAATGAAACATATATGGTCGTTGACACTATAAAATGCATTAGGAAATGGCACTAACAACGACTTACAAAAGATCCATAAATTTTACAATCACTAATGGACATAAAGAATTGTTCCCAACAAAAAGAGAAATGCAAATAAGATTATATGAAAATAACAAATAAAAAATAAAACCTTAATAAATGTGATTAGAAATGATGCACAACGACATTTAGTTTAGTA
>NC_142932.1:53995264-54027764 GCF_046866305.1 Octopus bimaculoides | reverse complement strand
TACTCTCAGCGTGTTATTTTCTTTGCAGCATCAGCTCTTTTGTAGGTAAACTTTTATCTGAAATACTAACAATACAATCTCATCATAATCTATGTCCTTTTCATATCCTACATTTTTTTTCGGGTGTCACAATATATTTCCGAATTTGATATAGACTTTCAGTTTGAGGACTTGTAATGTCAGGCATATAATCTGGTCATATACTTTTCCATGAAGGCTTCGTTTTATCACATGACTCGGTTATATTATACACAACATCATTTATATTGAATTTCTTCCAGAATTCTCTAAATCTAGGTTTATCCACCGTATCAATTTCTTTCATAAGTTGCTTAAACATTCTTATATAATACTTCTTAAAGCTAGATATCTCACATTAAACCATTGGCTGCTGCAAAGAAGTGCTATTCTTGGGGATATATTCTATTCTAAAAAACGGAAGTACTGTCTCGCTCCCATTGGAGTTTCAACACTCAATTTCTGAGGGCCTGTGCTATTGCTAAATAGTCGTTGAACCTACACTACATTTATCTGTTCTTTTGACATCTTGTCTTTAGTCCTGCTGAGTTTCTAGTAGCCCTCTTCACCAGGCAAGCCTAGTGATGGTTCCCTGTTTAGTTGCGGACGACTCAACCATGAAAGAGGTTGTACAGAATTCCATGATACCAAAATCACTCATGGTAGACCTCACAAGTTACACTCACACACAGGCACACACACGCACATACACGCACAAATACATGCACACAAACCCACACACATATTCAAGACTTAAGTATTGATGCATTGCATATTGAAATCTTACAAACAAAGACTTTGTATGAGTCTGACCACGTTGCATCTCGTTAATTACAAGTTATTTAAGCATATGTAGTTTAGAACAGCAACTGCATATGTGGAAATGTTTGAAACGGGTTAGTAGTAGACAGACACTATAAATAGACCAGTAGCCGGTCGACGGAAGGTCGAAGGTCGAAAGTATGTGTAGACTGGGTTGATAGTCGTGTCTGTGCTGATATAGTAAATATTCTGTGAGAGTGAGTGGACGTTACAACGATCCAACCGTTTAAGGATAATAACAGTGTACGACTGGGGGTCGTTCAGTACTAGATAAAAACATTCCATCGACGACTTCGGAATATAATAATAACGTTCAGAGCGACAACCGTCTTAAAAAGACAGTTACAACAGTGGCAAAGACCGCTTTACTATAGGAAAATAAACAACGAAATAATTTAATCAGGAGTAAGAAAAATCATAAAGGTTATTAAGATAATAACACAGTAATATATGAGTAGGTTTAAAGAGCTGCTAAAATCATCGTTTATTCGGCACTATACGAATCTTGGAGCTTTTATAGATTATTTGAGATTTATGCCAGCCAAATTAATCTAGCTGCACTATGATTTTGTCTTATAGTTAAAAGTACTTATCAAATAATCGGCATTCCTTAGACATCACTTATCTTGAACTCATGAATTGATATAATTTGTGGTAAGATGTTTTGCTCGATTTTTTTCTGTGGCACATAATTAGCATCATTTTATCTAGTTACATTATCATGTATATCTTTCGACGATCTTACACCCGATATTAAAGCCAATATATATTTCTTTCCAAAGTACAGATGAAATTTCATATTTTTTCTTTATATAAATACATGTGCGTGCCTTTGTATAGATATGCATATATATATAATAGTTTGTGTGTGTGTGTGTGTGTGTGTGTGTGTGTGTGTGTGTGTGTGTGTGTGCGTGTATGTGTGCATGTGAGTGTGTGTGTACGCTTGAAGAAAGTGCCTAATTGTAGCAGCGATATCAAATTCCCTTCCACTACTTGTATTTTATAGTTAAATACAATATTTTAAGAAATGTGCTAATTTGCAACTGGGTGCACGTAAATTCTATTTTATATAGTTATCTGACTAAATTTATATTGATGCATGTAAGGAGTTGCTTCACGTTAAATATGACTTTTTCATTTCGCTACTACAGGTATTTAGTTCACAGAATAGATTATTTTTTAAGGGTATTTGAATTACCTCTTGACTTCCAAAAAGTCGGTATATCGTACGATACCTACATATAGGAAATGAGGAACCGTTTTATCCATAATTAATAATATCACATTTTGCAAATTGCAATCTACTTTTCCATTGATTTTCGGTATGTGTATAGGTATGCATGCAAGTATATATTTGAACCATGAAGAATTTGTACCGGATTTTTGCTGAGCTTTGAAATTTTTTTCAACATTTTTTTTTTTTGAGATTGTCTGATAATACTCACATAAACTTGCGCAAATGCATTAATAAATTAACACTGATATTTTTTTCACCGTTGTTACAATCATTTGAAATGGAACTCTCAAAGCGCGATATACGAGCAATTTTGCTATTCAACTTTAAAAAAGGCGCAAAGGAGCAGAAACTGCTCGCGATATCAACAAAACGTTCGGTGAGGAAATAGCAAGTGAGTGGTCAGCTTGAAAATGGTTTAAACAATTTCGTAGTGGAGAGCTGAGCCTTCAAGATCGTGTGTGTAGTGACGCACCTCTCTCAACGATGACTGTCAATTAAAGTTTGCCATTGAGAAACATCCACGTAAAACCACTTCAGAACTGGCAAAAGAACTTCAGGTTAGCCAGAAAACAGCCTGCAACCATCTGTATGCGGTCGAAAAATCAAAAAAAGCTCAACAAATGGTTACCACACGATTCGAATGAAAATCAAAACATGCGCAGATATGAAATTTGCTCGTCACTTCTCCATAAACAGATCGATCCATTTCTCAACCGTATTTTAACTTGCAATGAAAAATGTATTCAGTACAATAAAAAAAAAGATTGTTCGCAGCGGTTGGACCAAAAAGGAAGCACAGAAAAACTTCCCTTAACCTGGGCTGATCAAACAGAAGGGTATGGTGACTGTTCAGTGGTGTACTGCTGGACTCATCCACTATAACTTCTTAAAACCCGGAAAAGCCATTACTACAGAAACATATTGCCATAAAACTGCCAACATGAATGAAGAGCTGCTACCCCTCCGTCTCAGACTGGTCAACAGCAGAGAGCCAATCATTCTTCATGACAATGCCCGACCACAATTTTCACTAATGACTTTCCAGAAATTGGGGGATCTTGGCTACAAAGGTCTTTCCCAACCAGCTTATTCCCCAGAACTTTCTCCTACCGACCACCACTTTTTCAAGTACCTTGAAGGTTTCCTGCGATCGAAGGAGTTCAAAAACGAATCCGATGCTAAAAGTGCGTTCAAAAAGTTCATCAGCTACATGACTCCAGATTTTTATGTTACCGAAATAAACAAACTCCTAACTAGTTGGCGAAAATGTGTTCATTGTAATGGTGCTTACTTTCATGAATAAAATTACCACATTGGTGAAATATATCGTGTTGAATTTCGTGTTTCAAAACGTTGCTTATTTTTTTATTCAGCCTCATAATCCATACATGAGTGTGTGTGCGTGTACTACATCCCTATCTCTCTCTTTCGCTTCTTCAGTATACACACATACATTTATATATGTACACGCACATACAGATAATATATATGGACATGTGTGTGTGTGTGTGTGTGTGTGTGTGTGTGTGTGTGTGTGCGTGCGTGTGCACTTGGAATATTTAATCCATAAATCTGCTTTACCTGCAATAAAATTTCAAAACTTCACCCATAGCTTTAGGTAAATGATTGCCTGCATATTGCAAACTCTTAGTTCCTAATGAAATGACCCAAATGGTGGAAGTGAAATTAACGATTTATAAATAATTGCGAGAAGTACGCGTACAGAAGGATGTAGAACTTATTGGATCATAAATATGATCGTTACTTGACAGGATGTCTACATACTACTTATGGAAAGAGAAGTACTGAGTCATTTAACATGAAATTGTATGCTGGAAAATTATGAAGGTGATATTTCTAGTCCAGTAGAATTGACGGATTTGTGAAAACTACATAAAAAATTTTGAAAGGTGTAAGATTATCTTCCGTTGTTAAAGAATTGAAGTTTTGTTGATAATGGGAAATTTGAAACTAAATACATTTGACAGTAATGTAATAAAAGCTGATGTGAAATGGGTAAATGAAAATATGAAGGAATAAATTTGTGACACCAAATCAAGAATAGTTTAAATTAATAAAGTGCTGTAGGTATTTACAAGGGACACATATATGCAACAATAAAAAGTTGCAAAGGAAATTAGTTGATTGTAAATACATTTTACTGTAGGAAAAAACATTAAGTTAATGTTGTTTTTGTTCGCACTCCGTCGCGTACGACGTCGAGGGTTCCAGTTGATCCGTTCAACGGAACAGCCTGCTCGTGAAATTAACGTGCAAGTGGCTGAGCACTCCACAGACACGTGTACCCTTAACGTAGTTCTCGGGGAGAGTCAGCGTGACACAGTGTGACAAGTCTGACCCTTTGAATTATAGGCACAACAGAAATAGGAAGTAAGAGTGAGAGAAAGTTGTGGTGGAAGAGTACAGCATGGTTCGCCACCATCCCCTGCCAGAGCCTCGTAGAACTTTTAGGTGTTTTCGCTCAATATACACTCACAACACCCGGTCTGGGAATCGAAACCGCGATCCTATGACCACGAGTCCGCTGCCCTAACCACTGGGCCATTGCGCCTCCACTAAGTTAATGTAAGCTAAAATAAAAGAGACGGTGTTCAACAATTACAGTAGTTATATAGCCGTATACTGAAAATCTAAGTCCCATTATGACAATCTGTACTGAAGCTGTAAATATATAAATTTTTGATTAAACGAATCAGAACCTGCATTTCAAAACTATCGGGATAAGCCGTAGCCTCCTGGAAAAGTGGAGTGTAGTTGAATTAAAGACTTCTCACAGTAGGACAAATAATGAAGGAATAATAATGGACGATGCTTAATAAATGTGAATGAATATGTAAATTATGAAATATTGAGATAGCTCAAACTAAGTTGACATAGGGAACGAAATAAAATTAATCCCCATAGCTTGTATTAATGTGAGATGAAACAATTAATCTAGGAAAATTTTGGATTAGAGTAAAGAATGTATATAAGTGTGAAAAAACCGAGCTTAAGTAATACTTAACTAAATTAAACGTGTTGAAACCTATAAACACTTCCAGAGGTATATATTTAGATCAATAAAATCGTATAATTAGAATAATATTTTGCAGGTGTGTACAGTGTAAAATAGTTAATAAGGTTAGAAATATTCAGCAAGTTAAACACTGAGTCGACCATAAGGAAGTAGTAAAATAGCATTGTATAAGTTTATAAGGTAGAAAGCATATACTTGCTCTGTATTGAAATACATAGCCGTATAGTGTATATGTTGCATGTAAAAGTAATGTAGACATATTAAGTAGGAAAGTTGTATAAGGACAGGTTACAAATTTTTAAAATTGTTACCAATCAGCAAACTTAAATGTATGTACATATATGTAGAAATATATAACTAACCTGAGTTTAATTCGTCTAAAAACATTGCGTCTTTGTAAAATGAATGAAGATTTTGTAAATATTTCCATGTGTTAATTATCATACATTTGTCAATAAATAATTTTTACAACATCTAGCTAAATTTGGGCCTTCGGTAAAGAAAATTTGCCGGCTTCAGTTATATAAGTTTGATAGTAGTTTCTTTCCACAAAGATATATTTTAAAGAAGCTTTTACAGTATTACGACGACATGCGGGAAAGCATTTATGTAGGCAAGTGAAAGTGATCCAGATTACCATGTTCACAAACATTGTATTTACACTGATGAAAGTTTAAAAAAATAAGCATATATAACGTTGTCTGGTGTTAACGTATGATACTGTAAGTTACAGTCTAAGTAATGCGATTTTGGTTTTTAGTTAAATAGTATATGTATTTACCGAATTAATTCTATATCCTAGCAACAGAGATTAGAAGACAAGGAGGATAAACAAGAATTCATCAACTAAACAAAATTTGAATCAATATAATTCTAAGCAAGCTAATGGAGAAATGTAATTTTGCAAACATTGACAAGCATTAGGTACTTTGGTAGGTGCAGAAACAACAAGCATATAGATGGTTGCTAACACACACGCACACACACACACACACACACACACACACACACACACACACACACACACACACACACACACACACACAATATGGTTGATGGATGGTTGTCATATAAAAAGTCAAATATCAAATGAGTCACCTATTAGGCACCACCAATCTATATAATAATCTGCTCCTTCAAGGTGGCGAGCTGGTAGAAACAGTAGCACGCCAGGCGAAATGCTTAACGGTATTTCGTCTGCCACTGCGTTCTGAGTTCAAATTCCGCCGAGGTCGACTTTACCTTTCATCCTTTCGGGGTCGATAAATTAAGTACCAGTTACGCACTGGGGTCGATATAATCGACTTAATCCGTTTGTCTGTCCTTGTTTGTCCCCTCTGTGTGTAGCCCCTTGTGGGCAGTAAAGAGATTAATAATCTGCTTCTTCATTCACCCCTTACTTAAGTTAGTAGTGCCTGTGGAGTGAGTGAGAGATGGTGTAAAAGTGAGATGGATGGAGAGAGAGGGAGAGACAGACATAGAGGAATGAAGAAAAAAGAGAGGAAGAAGTACGGAAGAGTGATTAATGTTTAAAATCAGTATGGCGGCGAGCTGGCAGAAGCGTTAGGACGCCGGGCGAAATGCTTAGCGGTATTTCGTCTATCTTTACGTTCTGAGTTCAAATTACGTTGATGTCGACTTTGCCTTTTATCCTTTCGGAGTCAATAAATTAAGTACCAGTTCTGTACTGGGGTCGATTTAATGGACTGGCCCTCCCCAAAAGTTTCGGGCCTTGTACCTAGAGTAGAAAAGAAAAGAATACTTGTTACGTGGTTTAAAAGTTAGGTGAAGGGAAAGGTGAAGAGTAAGACATGTTTCGGATACAATATTTAGCAGAAAGTGATGTTCTGGCGGTGCAGTTAAAGGAAGGTAGATAGAGACAGGGAGACACTTATACTGAGGGGGAGAGAGAAAGAGAGAGAGAGAGAAGGGAAGACAGCGTTTGTATTGTCAGAGTAGATATACATCGACAGCAAAATTAGATATAAACAAACAGCTGAACTGAAGTGAGGTTTGTTACTGAAAATTATAGTGGTGATGATGATAATGGTGGTGGTGTTGGTGTAGTGGAAAGTATTTTTTTTATTGAACTAAATTTTTTACAGCAACCATCATTTAACGTATATGCATAAGTGCAATTATTTATCGTCTGCTCACCTAAAAATTGATATTTATCTATAAGGGTTACTTTAGCCTGAAGTATGGATTCACAAGAAACACGGTTGCAAGCCGCCCGAGAAGATATGCGCAGCCATTGTTCTATCCCACTGATTGTCATCTGCTAACAAATTTAAGGCTAAACAGGCTTCTCTATAAGTACGATGAGTTTGACCATCAATCGTTCTTAGGAAGGAGAAGGATGTCGGTCTTGTTATTTCATGAAGAAGCAGTTACAAAAGAAACATACATAGTGACTTGGATGCACAGAGTAAACTTTTCCGATTGTCGAGTCGAATAATTTTATAATTGTATGAACCTCATCGTCAGCTCCTCTTTTTTTATCGCAATATAAAGTAATAGAGGTTATTACAGTTACACGCACATACAACGTCACATATTATGTGTGTCGTTATATAACACATATGACATACCTACTGAAGAGTACCCTACCGATATTGTTTCTTCCTATACTTGGGGAAAATGGGTATTCTCAAATGAAAAATACAAATATGCTGAAGTGAGATAAGAAAGTGACAGCGGACCTCATAAATTTTGGTGTGGAATATGTGAAACAAAGGAAAAATGTTGGAGTGAAATCTAAGATACGGTTTCTATTCTCAAGGTATGCAGAGAATAAAATGAAAGTGATCTACAGTTTCTATTGTGAAGGTAGGTAGCGAAAAAAATGAAAACTGATCTACAGATATAAATATAGAACGAAAGTAAAATAATACTTATTGAGTAAAATTTATGGCAATCTGAAGTAATGGAGCTTATACATTTATATACCTACCACATACACATGTTATTATTTGTGTCGTTATATTACACATATGGCATATCTACAGAAGTATGTCCAACCGTACTTTGAAATACAACGAAGAAATATAATAATCCTATAAAAATTGTCCCTTGGGCAGGCTATTTATTTTTGATTTGGTTTAATTTGGTTTTCCAGCAATCCTCTTCAAAACGTGCAAACGTGCCCTGGTAAAACCGCTGCTACAATTTTCTTGCAAATGGCAAGCTTCCAAGGAAACTGGAGGGAATAATATGGCCATAAAGGATGAAGCAGAGTAGATGCCAAAAATTATAGACCTATCCCTCTGACTTTACACATCAGCAAAGTCATGGAACGAATAATCAGAGGGAAACTAATGGCATTCCTAGAAGCGTACGACTTGCAGAGTGATACCCAGCATGGTTTTCTACCAGATAGGAACTGCTTGACACCATTCCTACAGCACTATGACTGGGTGTTGAAGCAGTTACTTGACAACTAAACTGTGGACGTAAGAATCCTTGAATTTGCTAAAGCCTTTGATAGAGTTGAGCAGAGTATGATATACCACAAACTGCGCGATTTTGGCATAGCTGGGACACTTAGAGAGTGGTTGCATGACTTTCTGAAAGATAAAAGTCAGTTAGTTGTACCCAATGGAGCCATCTCAAAGGAAACACAAATAGTGAATGGTGTTTCACAGGGAACGGTCTTGAGACCACGGCTTTTCGTAATGGCCATCTCAGATATGCCCTCAGCTTCCAGGATAGTCATCCTTGCTAGCTATGCACACAATACTAAAATCTAGTAGAAAATGCAAAACCCTAGCGATGTTGCACACCTGCAGCAGGTGTTGAACGCAATTTATAGATGTGCCGAGAACAATAATATACAGTTTAATGCTGGAAAATTCCAAGTCCTGAGCTACCAGTACCCAAAACTGAACGAAAAAGTTACAAGGTACACTGCCTCAAGGGGTATTACAATCCCAGAACCTAAATCAGTACGTTACCTGGCTATCGACATGAGTGTTGTACCTCTTTCCAAGTGCGCATTACCAAGATAGCGACAAAGTGCAGGCGGCTGGATGGATGGATCCTGAGGACCTTCAAAACCAGAGTGAAGGAAACCATAATGGTCTTCTGGAAGACATGCATCCTCAGCCACATGGACTACTGCTCCCAAATATGGTCACACCACAGTGTAAAATTATCGGCGGACCTTGAAGCAATCCAGTAAAGTTTCACAAAGAAGATCGTCTCATTGAAACAGCGCAACTACTGGGAAAAGCTGATGCAGTTAAAACTCTCCTCCCTAGACTGAAGGCGGGAGAGATATGCAGTAATATACATCTGGAAGATCCTAGAAGGGATTGTGCCAAATGGCATTGAAAGCTACACAAATGCCAGAACGGGTCAACACTGCACAATGCCAAAAATTCCAACAATGACGTCGCGCTTCAGGAGCAGTTACTGCAACAACTTAGGTTTCAATGTCCCACAGCTTTTTAATATTCTCCCAAAGAACTTCTGGGACCTACACAAAGTGTCTGTAGGCATTTTCAAAATAAAACTGGATCTCTTCCTGTCGAGAGTCCCAGATGAACCTATCTCGCGGCAAGAGGCGCAAATTAGGGCAGTGACATTAGACTCCCTTATTCCCCAAACGCTAAATACCAGAAGAGACTCAATAATAACAGTGTAGCAAAACGGCAGTGCCCTAGCATGGCCGCAGCTTTGAGCTAAAATCGATAAAGAAAGTGGTATGTGAATCCAATTAAAATTATTACATCCTTAGATCCTTCATTTATTTATTGTCAATTAGGAAGTGGCACATAAAAATTATATCCCTTAGATTATTTATTTTTTAAATGCAATTTTGTACATGTTGAAAAAGGCCTTCGAATGGCTGTTAGAGTCTCGGGACCACTTGTATTGTTCGTGGTGAAATTTTACACAAGAATTAGCTTTTAGATTTTACATCCACGCTGTATTTTTTCTTCTTATAGGCGGACAGACAGACTGACACACACACACATACGCAAAGAACCATTTTTATTATATAGATATATTAATAATAATGATTACTTCGAGGTTGCATGGCATAACTTTTAATTCTTTAATTGATATACCACCTTACATAGACCAAGACATTTTTTAATTGCACCGAATAGTTACTGTTGAAATTAGAACCCTATTATAAAACCGTTGCAGTTTCTTCAGGTTTCTACTTAATATCCTTCGATTTGGAATATGTGGAGGGGAAGGAACACAAATATCCAAAAAAGAAAAAAGAAAAAAGAGAGGTGCTTACACATGTATGTGCGTCTGTATTTGTTTGTGTGTGTGTATGTGTGTTTGTATGTGTGTACGTGAGTGAGTGAATGAGTGCATATGTGTTTGCTTGTGTGTGTAAAGTTGTATTGTTGGAGGTTTCAACGGGCTATATAAGGTAATAGTTGTAGTTTTGATATATCAAAAACTAAACAAATAAATTTTTTTGTTAAAGTCTTTCAGCAACCAAAAGTACCTTTTGACCCGGTATTACCCTGGCCGTTCCCGTTTTCCGACGGCCACTTTATAACTGGTTAATGGTAGGTTTAATAAATGTTTGTTAAAGTACGATTATGCGTAGAAAATCAATAAATAATTTATTATGTTCATGTTTCTTTTCATTTACATTCTACCACTATATCACCGTAATATTTCAGTAAGCTTGGTCTTTTCAAGTTTTACAGACCGTTCTGCTGATTGCTTTGCAGCAAATAATTATTTTTTCTTATCATAATATTTTTTAATGTCATTCCCATAAAATCAGTGACGTAGGTAAAAACCGAGGACCCATTTGTACCGCGAAACATATGAGATAACTCTCCTGAAACACTTTACACGTTTTTCTTAGCAAATTCTTCTCCTTCTCTCTAAACTATGCTACTATGTAATTATACATACATACATGCATACATACGCACATACATACATACATACATACATACATGCAGGCATGCACACACACACATACACACACACATACACATACACACACATATATTATGCAAAACTCTGAATCAGTTCCGTGCCACTTCAAGTTTCGCAGGCACCTAACGGGAAACTTACGCCTTCAGATTGCTCGAATGACGGCCGATTAGTTCATTCCAGAAGGTGTAAGGGGTCGAGCCCTTGTTTGGAGCGTGTGAAGCTTGATGTAGCACATAACCGAATAAAACTGTTTTAAATAATACATGTAACTCTAACATGTGTTCAATGTCCTTTTCTTTGTATATATATGTATATATATCCTTATTTCTTTCTGTGTTTCTTTCTGTTGAAGAGCGTAGGCTCGAAACGTTAATGACTTTCTCTATTCCTGAGCGTTATACTAATACATTCATTTGTTGCTTACACCACCTGTTTTCGTCTGTTGCTTTTTCGTGAATTCTCCCATATACATATATATATATATATATATACATATATTTACGCACACACACATACACACATGCAAATACATCCACGCACACATACATACACACAAATATGTATATTGTATATATGATATGTATATTGATTTATTTACAGTAACGAATTAAAAGCAGCGCTTGGGTTGCGAACATTATTGACTGCACATACTCAATGTATTTATTTTGTTTGTTCGCCGGTTTGCTGCGGGAAACCGTCTGAAGGACGACTCCGTAATTGCATTGGGTGTTAAAACATCTGAAGGTTATAGGTGAGTTGTTTCATTCACCTTTGCTGGATACCGATATTTTTCCACTTCTCTGCTTTATCAACACCGGAAAATAATTGAATGGCCACTCTATGACTATATTTAAATAATATAAAAACTATTTACTGATATGCCACGTCGATCCATACGTAAGATCAAATTAATTCCCGAATTAAAAAAACACAGCGCCAATGATGTAATTATTATCGACCGCACATACTCAATATATGTGTTTATTTGCCTACTTGAACGGCCATTGCATATATAAATAACAATTTTCCTTTAATGATGCATTTATTGTACTGTTCTGATATAATTTCATTGAAAACCTATCTATAATCTTCCTCTATGTTTACTGAGATACCTTTATGTGGAGTGGGTTCTGCAAAGAGAAGAACGTTGACGGAATATACTTCATGTCGCTTCGCTTTATGCTAAATTACATTTATTTCAAATATAATTTGTAATTCTATTACTTATGTCTTCTAGCACAGCAGAAAGAATTTGCAATAAATTTGAAAGTTTATTCGTGTTTTTACAATTTAATGACATAATCGTGTAATTTTTACTTCAGAAAGTAGAGACGCAATGCATAGATAGGGCAATGAGAAACAAAATGCATACGTATTTTCCAAGAAAAAACATACACAAATATTAGTTATTGTTGGATATCATATTTATTATCTGTGGGATTTTACATCCTCTCAGAATAAATATATTCACCCAAACCTTGTTAAGTAAACTTTACGTTAAGGTTTAGGACGCAGCTATAATTATGTTCGAGAGATGGAATGGCTGTTAGGATGGATATGAGTATGAGTGGTGATATGTTAGAGGAGGTGAGTGTTTTTATGTGTCTGAGATCACATGTGATGCTGCATGGGGGATTGGTTGAGAAAGTGAGATATAGTGTGAGGGAGGGAGTAAGATACTTGGAGTTGTGAACGGTATGTTGAGAGATAAAATAAAAGGTTGAGTATGAAAGTGTAAAGATGTCTGTATGAGGGCATGATTGTGGTGACACTGTTATATGGTGCAGAGACGTGGGGGCTGAGATGGGCGAAAAGGAGGCAAATAGATGTGTTTTCGACGAGATGTCTGAGGTCTATAGTTGGTGTGACACAAATGGACAGGATGAGGAATGAGGATGTTCAAAGGCGAGCTGAAATGAGAGAAAAACTAACAACCAAAATAGATAGATGAATGTTGAGGTGGTTTAGCCATATGGAAAAGATTGATGAGGAGCGGATGGTAAGGAGGGTGATGAAGGCAGAAGTGGTAGGCAGCAGAACCGGAGGCAGACCTCGGTTTGTGTCGATGTATGGAGTGAGAAGGCTTTGGTGGGTAGAGGTGTTGGAATGAGAGAAGCAAGAAAGTTTATAAATGATAGGAAATCTTGGAGAGTGTTAGTGGACGGATGAGTGAATTTGATCTTGCCCAAAGTGGTACGGAACCAGCATGATGCGGCAGTGTTAAACCAGCATATGTTGTCGGGCTCCGCTGCTGATAGTGAGGGTTGCGTTCTGTGCCTTGACCTGAGCATAAGACTGGGCTTGCCTCTTTGAGCTGGAAAATGAATGGAATGCCTGGTGTGTGTCTTGTGGTTATCCTCTCCTAAAAAATGGGGAATAGGACTGGGTATATGTATATGTATGTTTCATTAATTCTAATATGAGCAAGTATGGTAATGTGTGGTTATGTAATGCAGTCAGATAATCTTGGTTTCAAGCCCATTACTTAGAATGTTTTAAATAAGTCATCATGACGGAGTTTACAATTAAACGATAAACAATTATCAATAACATTTTCCCCGTTAAATTGCTTACACTTAACTTATCACATGATAAAGCTTTATATTCGTTGCACCCTATATACGAATGATTGCCTCCTCACACCACTATATTTCTGAATATCATTACTGCTTTGCTTCCATATAGGTAGAAACTTTGTCTTTTCTTGTAGTATTTAGAGAACACACGATTTTAAAATTTCTCTCGTCGGTATCTTTTAACTTAATCTAAAAGCCTCCAACTAGAGAGAAGCAATTAACTATTAAGAACTATTTAACACAATGGACATTAACTGCTATAATCCCTTTAATGCTACTATTTTCCAGTTACACGATAAATCTTGGTGGTTCAGTTCACAGGTCTACTAAACTTTACAACCGGACGAAAGTGAGCAGCCACATTGCTAACGTAAGGGTGTACACTTTTCCCTTTGAAATAAAATATACGCGATTTATAATATCCCCAACAACATTCACTTAATCCAAATCAGATAAGCTATATGGCATTGTAAATACAACAGCTGACACACATGTACCTAACACCTATCACATCTTCAAGAATATTAACTAATCTAACAAACAGGTTATTTTGGTTAGTAAAATATAATACCCATATTCAATTGGCCTGTTAACGGGAAACTTAATCCACGAAGTATCATGTTATGTTATAATACATGCATCAAAACTATCCACCCCTGAACGATTATCACACTTACTGTAGTTAGTATCCCATTAGAGGACAATTATGCAATATCAATGTATTTTTAAGGCGACTAACTGGCAGAAATGTTAGCACGCTGTGCGAAATGCTTAGCGGTATTTCGTCTGTCTTTAATTTCTGAGTTCAAAGTACGCTGAGGTCGACTTTGCCTTTCATCCTTTCGGGGTCGATAAATTAAGTACCAGTTTTGTACTGGGGTCGATCCAATCGGCTGGGCCCCTTTCCAAAACTTTTGGGCCTTGTGCCTAGAGTAGAAAAGAATATCAACGTATTATATAATGTACAAAACAAAACAACACATACAAGAAAGCAAGGTCCCCTAAACATGTTCAATCGTACAAGAACTTTACTTTGAATTAAGGAAAACTTAGAGACTTAGAAATAATGAAAACCCAAGATACAAAATATCCACAGACAACAAGCACATCAAACATATATGTCGTATCTAGCAACCTAACGAATATCATTATAGTTTCCTCATTTGGACAGAACCATTCCAACTTACATTAAAACAATAAACGACGTCTGAAGATTTATGGACAAGAAATAGGAACACCACATCAGCACAATATTCCATTATATATACACCCAGTTATCATTACAAAATACAAATTCAAACATCATATCTTAGACATGAATTTTATCTATGAAGCACAGATAATCGAAGATATATATATGGAAAACAGATATATCATCAAACAGCCCTCGTTATCCAAAGAACTATCACATTTATTCCATTAGAATAAGTGGAACAAAAAGAGACATGTGGGATAGAGAATTTTGAGGATGTCATAGGATATATAACGAAAGATCTTTAACAAACAAACTAAGACAATAATAATAATAAAATTGAAATGATGACCAAATATATACTGCATGTGTTTAATAGGCAAAATATGACGATTCCCTAGCATAGCAATATATGCTTCAACTCACGACTTTACATTACGAATCATGCAAAACAAATATATTAACATATATATTACACATATATGTGTGTATGTTTCCGTGAGAGTTGGTGTACATGTGTGTGTATGTGTGTGTGTGTGTGTGTGTGTATGTGTGTGTATGTGAGTGTGTGTGTGCGTGTGAGTGTGTGAGTGCTTATGAGTGCTTATTTCTCTGTGATTCATAAGAAAGGAACGATGTTTGTGTAGCTGAAGTGTAACGTTGTAGAGCAACAATGAGCTACGAAAATAATTAGCCAAATATAAAAATAAGCATTTGCATTAATATGATATTCGAGAGTATGTATATCCAATGCCCAATAACAGTACAGCTTGTCACAATGTGTAGAATAAAAGAGAAGACTACTACCAATAACAAAATATCGAATGGATGAATATATATTAAGATAAGTAGAAATATTCGTGTAGCTGAAAAACCAGTGTTTTGTTGATTTTTTAGAGAGATATTGTATATTTTCAAGCACCATAGTGATGAAGAGACGTCATTAAAAGTTCAAACGTCAGATAACTTTTCTGGATTTGGGATTTCATAAGCAGTATAAGAAAAATTAACTCGCAATTACATTGAGATGACGAGTCAGATTTATAAGAACGGTGCGTATTATGTAAATAATATTGTTGCATTCGAAAGCTACAGGGTGAAATGTTTGACTTACACGAGATGAAAACATGATGAAATATAAGAAATTCATGAAAAATGTGAATATGAAGATATCCCAACTAAGCATATATTATACTCAAGAAGCTTGTGGAACATACAATAGAATTGTGTGTGTGTGTGTGTGTGTGTGTGTGTGTGTGTGTGTGTGTGTGTGTGTGCGTGCATGCGTGTGAGTGTGTGTATGCGTGTGTATTTGTATCTTACTTGGATATACTATTAAAAGCAATTCCGCTATCGCTACTGGATGCTTTACGACTGGTCCTGTTAAAGTTCTATGCTTTTTATCAGTATACGCCTATAAGAGAAGGTTTTTTAAGACGAATACAGCAGTTTTGTGGCTTTCGATAGAGTATTCCAGAGCGTACCTGCATGGTTAGAACTTTGTTTCTAAACTCTATGGTGCCAAGTTCAGTTTCATTGCCCAGAGGTATGAGTAAGTTTCTTCAAATATAGCTCTGGGCCGACTAACATCTTCTGAAAATAGAAGGAAACACTCATCTACACTTTTTGTGAGTGTATGTCTATCTATCTTTACATTTGAGTTTATTCCCTGCTACCACTTGAGAGACTGTGTTAGGTTGTTTACGTTCCGGGACATATCATTTCGGTAAAATAGAGAATAGAATCAGAACTAGGCTTAAAATATATCCACCGGGGTCGATCTGTCGATCTATCAGCTAAAGCATTCAAGACAGTGTCCCGGAATCACTGCAGTCAAATGACTGAAACAAGTGATAGAAATTAAAAAAAAGATACATACATGCAAACATGCATACATACATACATATATACATACATACATACAAGATGCAACCGCCTGTGTTAGCTATGTCATGTTTCTCTGCAAGACATCACGCAGCTGTCCTAAAATGTTGTCACGTACTAGTTCCCTATGCGGCACGATGTTATTGCTAAAACAATTTGCAATGCCTTTGCAAAAGAAGACTATCCTGAAATAAAGTTAGAAAATCCCATTGTTATGGAATACATTCATAAACACCAACTCAAGGAATACTGGTGGAATATTCCCATCAAAACCTCTGTGAAATGTAAACATAACAGGCTGGATATTGCTGTTTGGACCAGAGAGGTAAAGGTATGTGCCATCAAACAAGTCAGCTGTCCTGCAAATATAAATATATCTATGAAAATCAAAGAAAAAGAGTATATCTATGGACAACTGCTTTGAAATCTCCCGCTTCTATATTCAAAAAAAGAACTCATATTTATACAAATAAGAATTGGAATACTAGGTTTTGTTAGTAAATGCTTAAGGGTGAATCTGGATAAATTGGAATTTTCAGAAAAATAAACCGACCGGCTAATTCGAACATTAGAAGTGCAATCTGTGAGTGGAACAGTAAAGATTTCTCAATTTCTCAAGTTCCAAATGTAAATTCATCTGTGTTAACTACATCCTAAGGATGGAACCTTGTATCTTTGTTGGAAACTGGCTCCCTCTTCAGTGGAAGATTTATTATGATTAAAAAAGAGAAGAGACATACATACGTACGTACATACATACATACGTACATACATACATACATACATATATACATGCATGCATGCATACATACATAATACATACAAACATACATACACACATACATACATGCATACATACATACATACATACATACATACATACATACATACATACATACAAATATATGGTAAACGAAAGACGGAAGATAGAAAATACGAGAAATTTTATTTATCACGACAATTGTTTCGACACATATAGCACCGATCCCTCACTGGTGGGTTACTTAGCAACTGGTTCAGGAGCATCAAATGGTGCAGATATGCCTCTTCTATATAAATGAAGATATATTCTTGAATTAGCTGCTTTACTTTGCACGAAATCAGAGGATACATTGCGGGAGCGTTATTTAACGGATTATATCTATTGATCACCCAAAGATACACATCTGCACCGTTGGATGCTCCTGAATCAATTGTTAAGTATTCCATCCGTGAAGGATCGATGCTATATGTGTCGAATCCATTGTGATTAATAGAAATTCACGTATATTCCATCTTCCGTCTTTCATTTACCATATACATAACAAACACTGTGAAAGTGACCGTGTTTTACCAGTAAGCTACCAGGTATAGAACATTCGTTCTATTATCTAACACACACACACACACGCAAACACAAACACACACACACGCACACACACACTCACGCACACACATACATATATATATATATGTATGTACGCATGTATGTACGTATGTATGTACGTATGTTTATATATGATCACCCTTCACCACCACCAGGTATTGTATCAGTTTATACTTAAAGTCACCTTTTAGTTACTTGCGAGCAATTCTAGGCTTCATCACTAATTCTGTTACAAATCAAATTGAATGCGATTGTTTTAAACATGACGGTCTGTCCGAAACTACATATTTGAATTTTGTTTTTAGAATCATATTATTTTTGAAACTTCATTTTATTCACAAAATTCATTATCCAACCATTTCATTTCACAGATATTGTGTTATAAAATTTACATTATATAGAGTATATATAATTCAGAAAGGTAAAAAATAGTAACAAAAAATTGAAAGTAAACCATGGAGTTCCTTTAAAGTTTGCATTATCAGATAACAGAATATCTTGAATTTTTAAAAAGAATTGAAAACTAATGAATAAATTAATTGGAAAATCCTGAAATTATTCTCTAGATATTTAAAAGAAACATACGGGCTATAATGCATTTCAATTTTGTTTAAATTGCTATAATGTGACTTTTTCTAATATATAAGCTTTTAATATCCAATTTTTAATGTGTAAATTTACAGGCAATTATTTTTTCTGCCAAAATTGATAAAAATATCTTCTTGAGTATTTTAATTAAAACTTTTATTTAAAGATAAAAAATATAAAGTGCATTTATTTCTAGCTTGGTTTTTAGACTATGATCACCAGCAATATTTTGTTTTGTTTTTCTTCGTCCTCCTCTTTTCCAGGTTTAATTTCTAAGAATATTCTAGCATCCTGTGCCCGCATTTGTGATTTTGTTACTGCTTGTTCTGTAATTTACCAGTTTCAATATTTAAGGATATTGTAGGATTTGCGCCCGCATTTCTGGTGTGTGTGTGTGTGTGTGTGTGTGTGTGTGTGTGTGTGTGTGTGTGTGTGTGTGTGTATGCTGTACTAGATGACATATTGTTCACTGTGCATTTTCTTCAGATATATGCATCAAGTGCTTGTGAATCCACAAAAAGGTACAAATGTGGATTGTCATGGCTAGCACAACATGAACCACAAGCTTGTTTGATATGGTCTAACTGACCAGTTTTCCATACAGTAACAACTTTAGAAATTTAACTCTGTCTATTTTATGATGGCAGGCAATATTGATATGATAGTTGTCCAATAAGTTTTCAGGAGTTATTGACATAATATGTTGTTCAAGAATAGTGAGTTACTCTCGAAAGTTAAACGATATTTCTGGCACACGTAATACTTCATCTATTCTAATCTAGAATAATAAGACAACGTGTTGTATCAGATGCCATCATCTATAGTTTTTGAAATATGGAAGATTTTTCATTAGTCGACAGGATAATGTCGATTGAAGGAGAGGTGCATATTTTCTTGCAAGGATTATAGCCTTCTTGAATAGAATTCGTGATATGGAGTGTGTATAAATGTAACCGCACGTGATTGTTAAAGATTAGAAATAATCACGAAAATCGTGATTATTTTTTCTCCTTCATTTTGAAAATTCCTGGTTTACCTGTTTCCGAAGAAGCGCCATGATTGAAACGTAAATCTACACCTCTATTCCTTCACAGTGTGTAATATTAATACATTGCTCATGCTACATCTACTCGTTTGCTTGTTTTTCGTCTTCTTTTTCTCTGTGTTTTATCCTCTGTGTTTTATATATATATATATATATATATATATATATATATATATATATATATATATATATAGATATGCAGGGCAGGGAATCATCAATTAGTAATAAAATTAATAATTAACGATTCTGCCGGGTAGCTCAGTATGAAAAAAACCTTTTTCGGTAAAATTTATAATCATAAATATATAGGGATTGACAGTAACCTGCTTCTCCAACATACTGAGAATTCAGAAATAGCAGTCAAAGAACTACTGATTTCAAAACTACAAATTATTACTCCAGATTGATAGCGATATTTTTGATACACACAGAACAAAAAACAATAGAGAAGAGTAAAAAACACCTGCCTTTAGTTAATTTAGTACAATTGTTTCACAGTTAAGAGTACATAATACTCTATTCTGATCTTCAGCTAAATATTCTAATAAATTTGTTAATGTCTAAATAACTCACGTTAATTTTGACCATGTGAACATCAATACCACGTGAAGAAGACGTTAAGAAATTTATCGGCCAGTAAGTTCAAAATCTCTCGCCCTAATGAATTTCAATTCAGTGTGTATCAGAAATAGTCCCGTTTAGGAAAGAGACTCGTACGAATTCCTGCGGTATAACTATCCACCTTGGAGTTATTATTAAAATATAGATATGCAGGGCAGGGAATCATCAATTAGTAATAAAATTAATAATTAACGATTCTGCCGGGTAGCTCAGTATGAAAAAAACCTTTTTCGGTAAAATTTATAATCATAAATATATAGGGATTGACAGTAACCTGCTTCTCCAACATACTGAGAATTCAGAAATAGCAGTCAAAGAACTACTGATTTCAAAACTACAAATTATTACTCCAGATTGATAGCGATATTTTTGATACACACAGAACAACGAAAAATAACAGAGAGACGAGACATGCAACATAAAGAATATTTCCCTTCATCAGTTGTCCCTGTTCGTTTTTTACTCTTCTCTATTGTTTTTTGTTCTGTGTGTATCAAAAATATCGCTATCAATCTGGAGTAATAATTTGTTGTTTTGAAATCAGTAGTTCTTTGACTGCTATTTCTGAATTCTCAGTATGTTGGAGAAGCAGGTTACTGTCAATCCCTATATATTTATGATTATAAATTTTACCGAAAAAGGTTTTTTTCATACTGAGCTACCCGGCAGAATCGTTAATTATTAATTTTATTACTAATTGATGATTCCCTGCCCTGCATATCTATATTTTAATAATAACTCTAAGGTGGATAGTTATACCGCAGGAATTCGTACGAGTCTCTTTCCAAAACGGGACTATTTCTGATACACACTGAATTGAAATTCATTAGGGCGAGAGATGTTGAACTTACTGGCCGATAAATTTCTTAACGTCTTCTTCACGTGGTATTGATGTTCACATGGTCAAAATTAACGTGAGTTATTTAGACATTAACAAATTTATTAGAATATTTAGCTGAAGATCAGAATAGAGTATTATGTACTCTTAACTGTGAAACAATTGTACTAAATTAACTAAAGGCAGGGGTTTTTACTCTTCTCTATTGTTTTTTGTTCTGTGTGTATCAAAAATATCGCTATCAATCTGGAGTAATAATTTGTAGTTTTGAAATCAGTAGTTCTTTGACTGCTATTTCTGAATTCTCAGTATGTTGGAGAAGCAGGTTACTGTCAATCCCTATATATTTATGATTATATATATATATATATATATATATATATATATATATATATATATATATATATATATAATTTTTCTATCGTCCTGGCCTAACGGCCCCTATTGCTTGTCTTTACTGCCTCACTGTTCTGTTCTTGTTTACACTTACACCCTCCGCAAAAAATTCCAAATTTTGTTTAATTTGCTTTGCGGGAGGGACTGTTCCAACGAAGTCGCGTATTGTCCTTGCCTTCGGAACGCGGGGAAGAAGGAACAGGGACAACTGATGAAGGGAAATATTCTTTATGTTGCATGTCTCGTCTCTCTGTTATTTTTCGTTGTTCAAAAAAAAAAAAAAAGTACGTTTTCTTGTTTTCGTTTCTCATTGTGTTTAACGTTTCTTTGTGATGTCCTGTACCCATATATGCATATATGTATACATATAGATGTAAGTATGTACATATATGTATGGATATATGCATGTACTTATATATTATTTATATCATTATATGTATGTATATATATATATATATATATATATATATATATATATATATATATATATATATATATATATATATATATATGTATACACATGTATATATACACATTCGTTTATATCTATTCTTTTACTTGTTTGAACAATTTGACTGCAGCCATGCTGGAGCACCGCCTTTAGTCGAACAAATTGACCCTAGTACTTATTCTATCGGTCTCCTTTGTTGAACCGCTAAGTTACTGGGACATAAACACACTAACATCGGTTGTCAACACACAAGTACACATATACATACATACATACATGCATACATACATACATACATACATACATACATATATATATATATATATATATATATATATATATATATATATATATATATATATATATATATATATATATATATATGCGAGTAGAAATAAATACAAAATAAGGTTTTTTGTGTATGATTGTGTATAGAGGAATATATTATTTTGTTTAAAAGAGTTCCAACACTGTCTGTTTTTTATGTTTTATTTATATTCCTGCAAAACCAATGTGGGATATAGAATATGGAATATACAATATATAATATAATATACAATATATAATATAAAATAAAAATGGATGGTACTATGAAATAAAGTATTGAATGTCTTATTGAATAGATGAAATATTGAGGGTTCAATATAAAGGATTAAATATATAAATATAAATATATATATATATATATATATATATAAATAAATATATATATATATATATATATATATATATATATATATATATAAAGGCGAATATGTATTTTCTATACCTTGTGGTATTTCATCATGGCCGGTATGACAGACTTTTACAGACTGTAATAGGTTGGCTGGTTTTCTGTCTTTTATACCAATTCCTTTGGACAGCAGCAGCATGTGTTTGGCTATTTTTAGAATTGATGTCAAATCTATTTTTAGAAATGATGATATTTGAGTAATTGTTTTGTGTTTTGTGTTTGGGTTGTAGGGATAAGATTTTTAAACCCCAGTAGGTGTTTAGCTGTTCTTAGAAATGTGCCAAATCTATTTTTAGAAATGATGATATTTGAGAGATTTTTTGTGTTTTAGTTATAGGGATAAGATTTTTAAACCCCAAGTAAGGTAAATTTAATCATTGTTTGTTAAGAGTGGGTTTGAATTTCTTAATAAAGTCCTTTTCTTTGCATTTTCTCTCAATTTCATTCCGGTTGTAAAGTTTATGGAATGGAAATATCATAAAAGTTTCACGACCACATATTGCTAGATGATTACTCAGTGGTATTTCGCGGACTTCTGGGTTTTTAATCTGTTGTCGATGTACCCGTGAGCGTTCCGATAGTGCATTACCTGTCTGGCCAACGTACAGTTCTTCACAATTAGGGCATTTGATGCAGTAGATTAGATTTCTACTTTTGCAGTTCATGTTCGCATTGGTGAATATTTTCCTTGTTTTTGTGTTCATATATGGGCCGGTATGGATTGATCGGCATATACCGCATCGACTATCATTGCATTTGGATACAGTGAATGTTTGATTTTTGTTAAAAACCCAGAAGTCCGCCAAATACCACTGAGTAACCATCTGGCAACATGTGGTCATCAAACTTTTATTATATTTCCATTCCATAAACTTTACAACCGGAATGAAAATATGAAATACCACAAGGTATAGAAAATACATATTCGCCTTTATATATATATATATATATATATATATATATATATATATATATATATATATATATATATATATTTATATATTTAATCCTCTATATTGAACACTCAATATTTCATCTATTCAATAAGACATATTCCATATATTCAGTAAGACATTCAATACTTTATTTCATAGGACCATCCATTTTTATTTTATATTATATATTGTATATTCAATATTCTATATCCCACATTGGTTTTGCAGGAATATAAATAAAACATAAAAAACAGACAGTGTTGGAACTCTTTTAAACAAAATAATATATATATATATATATATATATATATATATATATATATATATATATATATATATATATATATATATATATATATATATATATATATCCGACGGGCTTCTTTCAGTTTCTGTCTACCACATCCACTGACAAGGCTTTGGTCGGGTCGAGGCTATAGTAGAAGACACTTGCCCAAGGTGAAAGGCAGTGGGACTGAACGCGAAACCATGTGGTTGGGAATGAAGCCTCTTACCACGCTTACGTTCATATAGAGAGGGAATGGGAGAGTTGTATTTATAAATGTATGAACTTGCATAATACATTCATATGTGTGTTATACTCTTCCCTTTTCTAATGTCTTTCTTCCCTTTTGTATTAAACTTCTAATAGCATAGAATCTCCTACACAGTAGTCTTGACTGATGTGCCTAGCTTAGCTTTGAGTATAGTTATTTATGTAGCCATCAGCCTATATAGGTCTCTCATTTTCCGTCTACAATTTATGATATACATGCCCTTGACAATTTCTTAGTTTAGCAAAGTTTCCTTTATCATCCTCTTCAATTTCTTCGCCTTCACGAAATCGGACAATTATCATATCCGTCACCATTATTTTCTTTCTCGATTTATTTCTCCTCCAACTCCATTTCATTTTTATGATAAGGATTGCTAACGAAGATGAGGTTGCTGCCGCTGATAAAGTTGATAGAGTTGGTGGTATTTACTCCTTTATTCGAGTTAGAAATGATATAATATATATATATATATATATATATAAACATAGGGCGGGACTTACAAATTTGTGTAGGGAGGAAGTCATATATTTATAAAAATGAAGTGGCATCTATAATAAAACGGGCAAATTGATACGGATGAAAATATATGTAAATTGTGACGATAAATCCTTAAATAATGAAGGTAGATGTAGAAGAAAACCAAACTTGAATATAACGTAACGCATTGAGGTGAGGTCCACATACGGTGGAGAAATCTAATAGCTCGATAGTTCTACTTCCGTGCCATTGCTCATACTAGAGTATCGTGCAACTAAGTTAATTCATTGACATTTTAGAGTTAGTTGAGTAGATAACACACTAGGTCTTCTAGATACGACTTGCTCATTTCATTGTAATTCTTTTATGTTCTGTTACCAATAACCTCTCATTATCCAAATCAAAGTGTAATGGCATTTGTTCCGCATAGGTTGGTGGGGTGTAAAAGGTTTTGTGATGTATTCATAATTAAAAATATTTATAGTTGATTTGTTTCAATGACTTGGCAAGCGTAATGAGTGAAAACCTTTTGGTAGCGAAGGCGCTTTTTTTATTGATTAGCCAGATGCAGTTGCATATTTATAAGGTATTCTATGACGTTAATGTTTTGTTTCATGTATATCGCTTGTCATGTCAGCAATATAACGTAAAATCAAATTTACCATTATATTATATAAAAGAACAAGCAAAGCAAATTTGAGAAAACTTGAATCAGCTATCTAAAATTTTGTGTGAATTTATCACACACAAGTAGATAACCTACGTAAAATGAAAATACGGAGTAGAGTTACTAGTCATTCGATTCTAAAACAGAATATTACAAAATTGTAATCCACCATTTAAGCCAATAAATATTAATATTGTGCACGAATATAAATAGTATGGAGCTGGCACTAAAAAATATATTACATGCTAAACACAGAATTATGTAGTTCTATACTAAATAATGACAGAATTATGTATTATATATATACAATCAGTATATTTCATATGATTTTTATAGCTGTTTTAGTCAAAATACAACATATGAAAGCTTTCACAATGTATGCTTTGTACTGCTGTATACTTTTATATAAGTCATCTATTAATGCTCCTTGATGCAATCTATTTGCACATTGCATAAATCTATTATTCATGAGAATATTTATTTTTAAAATAGAAAGAAGCAAAGAGTTGTATATATAATCCATTATTACTAAATAATGTAATACAAAATACGTATTGAGAATAAAGTAAGCCATTGAATTCCATTTATAAAAGGATCAGGTCGTCATATAATTGACAGAATTTGATTCATAGAAAGCGCATGTATATATACATATATATATATATATATATATATATATATATATATATATATATATATATATATATATATATATATATATATATATATATTCATTTGAAATGCAGAGACGCCTATAATAGGACATCTACTCGCTAGAAATAGCAGCAAAAATACTACATACCACAAAAGTTAGGGATAATTTCGAAAGGAAATGAAAAATAAAAACTTTTACCAATCTATATTCTGAAACCATGGTACAGAATATAGATTGGTAAAAGTTTTAATTTTTCATTTCCTTTCGAAATTATCCCTAACTTTTGTGGTATGTAGTATTTTTGCTGCTATTTCTAGCGAGTAGATGTCCTATTATAGGCGTCTCTGCATTTCAAATGAATAATACATAGTCTATTGACTGTTTTTTTACTCTCGCTAGACCACTGGTGGTAAATAAAATTTCTAAAATTTTCTTTGCTACCCCATAATTTATTAATATATATATATATATATATATATATATATATATATATATATATATATATATATATATATATATACGTACACATACATACACGCACATATATATAAACACGTACGTATATACATGCATACATACGTACGTAGGTACACACACACACACATTCACACACACACACACACACATATATATATATATATATGAATATACTTGCGTGTGCGTTTGCGTGGACTCGTCTGTGGAAGCTGTGAAGGGTTTCGCTTTTCAAAGTATGAGCTCTCAGATTGTTTCATTGCTCAGAAAGTTGTATTAGGAATTTCTGCAATATCTTCGTGTTTTGTGAGCATTATGGTTACCCACTTATGTGGAAGTCACATGCGTTCTCATACATACATACACAGATGCAAACACACACAACACATACATACATGTATACGCGTGCACACACACACACAGTGAATATGCAAATGCCTACATAGGAAAAGTCCACAAGATTATTGCTCGAACAGTAAAAATCATTATATCCAATATTTAACGAAACTAATGTACTCCAAAGCAGATGAATGAACTAGAAGAACAGGATTATGTGTAAGTAAATAAAATGAACAACCATAAATTTATAGAAGATATATACATACATATATATATATAACGTGTTACATCCTCATAGTTGTTTTGACATATCCGTGTCTTGAATTTACGATTATGCATATTATGCAATTACGTTTGTGTTGTACGATAATAGTGCGCAAAATCACACAAGCAAATATAATATTAATAAATATGAACAATGAGCCGCAAACTTCTTCATGCATCAAACACAGAACGTCATACTATGAATATAATATTCGCTTACGTTAGCAGACAAAGTGGGAATATGATGTGTTTTACACCATCCTCGATACGAATTACTTCAGATGGTTATATTATCGCTTTGAACAGCGAATCTGAATTTAAAATTTATACATTTGTTAGATATGGCTATGCTTTCATGAATTTATGTGGTAATGAACATGTCTGTATGTGTGTATATATATATATATGTGTGTATATATATATATATGTGTGTATATATATATATATATATATCTCTGCATGCATCTTAGGTGGCAAGCTGGCACTATAGTTAGCACACCAGGTAAAATGCTTAGCAACATTTCATGTGTCTTTCTGTTCTAAGTTCAACGGTCGAACTTGTCTTACATGCTTCCTCGGTTGATAAAATAGGTACACATTGATTTGTAAGGTCGATGTTACCGACTAGCCTACCTTTCCAAAATTGCTGGCCTTGTATCAAAATTTGAAACCAATAAATATATATGTAGCATTAAATCCCTTTTCTTTAAAACTCGTAAATTGTGTTATTGCTCACACATCATGTACTCCTTCCAGCTACATATATTTATCAGAGTACATTTTTGCCAAAATTTCGTGTTATAATATTGGTTTCAGTTTTTGGAACGAGATCAGTATTTTTGGGGAAGGGTGTGTATATATGTGATGTAGCAGTAATTCGGAACGGCAACGCTAAATATGCGCTAATACAGCACGCTCCAAACAAAATAGTTTCATGCGATCAGTCCATTAAGCCACTAATGAACGAGAAGCCAAAGCGTGATTTAATCTAGACTCTTCTTCTGGTACCCTATAAAAAGACGTTTTGGCGCCAAGATCTTTCCAAAATTTTGAAGGCGGCTGAGCAATATGTCTCATATCTTGCCACAACAGATTACACAGGTAGATGCTCCAGGAATACAGACCACCCAGACGGCCTAGGACAAATAACCAAGAACCTCCAGCACCACCAATATAGCGCAATTGATTTCAGCTGCGTTCGGAAAACCGCATATTTTCGTACTAGTAGCTTACTGTTGTCTCACAGCAGCATGTCTATCCTAGTCAGTAACTATTGCCGATAAAGTTTCGCAGCTGCTGTTCAGTTATTTTTTCACGCAACCAAGAAGCATATTTTCATTTACTATGGCACTGCATACAACCAACACCCACGGCAACATTGGTGATATAGCCAAATGACACCCGTCACATTGATGTCACCCGACATACATTTTCAACAAGAGAACCATCAGCAACTCTCAACTCAAAACAAGTCAAATAAGATCATGAAATTGGACAACCGATATTAATCTTCTCGAAATTTGATGACATTCGACACAAAATCAACCAGCAAAATCCGTTAAAACAACGCGTGAATATCAGAAAGGGCAATAGAACAACGAATTGCAACCAAATATTCTATGCACAAATATTTCGCAGAAACGTCTCTCAAGAACGTTTTTCAGGAACTTTCTCTTTATTGTTCTGCACTTTTTACACCAATATAATGAACTAGGAAGGAACTGCTGTAGCATTTATTCGAAACCGAGTCACTGGAAAGGCGGTCAGACAACACGAACAATCCATATTTGTTCCCCGTGATTGGTATATTAAGCAACCAATCACCGCGAAGTCATGGTGTGATTTAATATTCTGGTATCTTTTTGTACTTTAAAAAGACTGCTTTGGCACAAACTTTTTCACAGAATATTGTAGGCAGATGAGTGATACGTATTTCCATCTATGCTACAGTAAACGGACCAGACCGACGGCCCACGCAGGCGGCCTAGATCAGATGAAGAAGAATCTATGTTATCATTGATTTCAGGTATATTGAGCAAACTGTATGTTGCTGTACCGATAGCTTTCGGGAAACTCACAACAGTATCTCTCCAAGTTAGTAAATATTTTTGTTCTTAAATATTAATGACCAACACAGACAATGTGGGACAATGAATGCATCTGTTAAATGTTTATGGATGTTGTTCAGTTATTTCATCATTCAGTCAAGGAACATATTTTCATTTACTAAGTCAACTACGGCACATCAGTATACATGCGCAAGCACAAAAGGTAAACAAATATAGCTCGTGCACTGACGAAGTGTGGAATTAAGGTGTTAAAATTATACTTCCGGAACAGTTTATGATACCAAATATCTATCAATCACCCTACTGAGTTTTGAATTCAGCATTCTCTATAGAAACTATTAGCTTAATTTTGTTTTCAAAATTCTTAAGATATCTCGGTTTGAAGCATACTAAGCAATGTTTTCCAACATTTTGTTTTTTTCAAAATTTCAATTTTCTTCATTGTACCCATTTTCTATTACGGCTATATATAACCAGCCATACTATTTTCAATTTTTTATAACCTCTTAGAATTTCTTAGTAAAGTATAAATATATAACCAACCATACCATTTTCATTTTTGTATAACATCATGCAATTTTTAGTAAAGAATGAATAGTCATATAAAGAAGTCGTACTCTGAAAATCAATTATTTCACGTAAGCCCTTTCTGGTTGTATGATTTACTTATAAGATTTAAAAGAAACTTATTGTCACACTGTTTTTAAATGTTTTGTCATTTAAAACCACAACTGTTTAACAAAAAAAAAAGAGAGGAGAGTAATGCCTATTAGACAACCTAGCATCAAATGTACCTATGTATGTATATTCTATGGGTATTGGCGTATCACTATATTCTACGTGGATTTCCTATTTAGTACGGGGGACGTTTCATTTATGGGGACGCACTCTTCTATTTGTCTGAGTCATGGCTCCTTCGGGTGCTTTGATAAAATGCGGATGTGAAGTTGGTCCAGTGAGCCTCCATGTTGGTCTTTAGCTTACTGATAGAGTATAGAGGACTGTCTCTTGACATCATATTGTCACAGGTGGCTATTTATTCTCTCCACAATACTTCTTCATGCCTCTTTAATATATACCGTGTGTTTGTTTTTAGAAGCAACCTCTATGCACCTCATAGTTTAGACTACATTTCTAGTTCGAAGGTTATTGCCAGGGTTAATTTTACATATAACGCAATTCCCATTAGCGCATGTAGTATTTTCGAAGGGGTATGTCCTACAATCTGATGCAGCTCCCTGGCTTCTCAACAATGTTAAAGTTGAGTATGGTCTCCTTCAGAGCTTTTATAAATCTATAGGCTAGTTCCCCATGGGGTGTGGCCTCTACAAACATTCTGTTTGCTTTGTCACAAACGCTCTGTATATTATTCCAGTCTTTATCTCTGTATCTAGGGTGGGTACCACTGGCAGCATTACATATGATGTTATCTAACGTCTTTCTACCTCCCGTGTATACACGAAACCTATCTTTCTGGAAATATCCAGAGAATTGCATGCGGTGCATGAAGTTCTGTACATGTTTACTTGTTTCATAGGGATCACATTGGAAGGACACAATATGCATAATCGTAAGCCTGCTGTCAGTGTGCTGATTTTCGTATTGTGTGACAAAGCTGATTTCTTGTGAACAACGTATTTAGAAACTATAGGGTTCATGTAACAAGAGTGTATGGGCTGCACCTTGTTGTTTACAGTCTCTGACCAAAGTTCATTATCAAGGACAGGGAGCCTGTTCTTAGAGTGCCGCCTAGTTGGGCAGTCTATAGTTACCTTCATACCTCGGTGGATGGAGTTAGCTACGTGCTGGATGATCTCCATTATAATCCTCTTGTTTTTTAGAATACAGTTAATAGGATTTGTCCTAACTAGAATATTGATGTCATTTACATATTTACTGTGAAGCAATACAGTTGTGAATTGTTCAGTTAGAGATTTTTTAAATTTCTGTCCCACCAGATCATGAAGAGGCCGGTCACATCTCTAGCCACACCGACACCGACTGCTGCACATTGAACCTGCATGTATGGTTTCCCGTCAAACTTTACTATGTGACTCTTCAAGGTGGTCCTCACGCTAGCTCCTATAGCATACGCAATCATTCTTTTCACCTGATTGTCGTTCTGAGGGTCCTGGGTTGGTATGGTGCTGGCACTTCTGCGCTTTATAGTGCTTTTCTTCACTACCAAATTGATGGTGGGTAGTCTTCCCATCTGTGACCTCGTGGGGCAGAACCTACTCAGGTCATTGTTGTCTAGGTAGTTACGGTCATAAGTTAGTTTTAGGAGGAGGCCCAGCTCCCTCGTATTCATTTCGCAGAAATCTACTTCGCTCTCACAGATAATCTCAATGCATTTTTCCACGGCAAAATCTATGTCTATAAATGGGTAAAAAGAAATCACATCTATACTACCTACTACAGCACTTGTGAGGTCGATCGAGTGGTTGCAACTACTGATTGTACAGAATAGATCATCCCTGCTCACACAGAAATCCAGAAACATTTCAATGAGTGGTCATGAAACGTGTGAAAGGAAGATGGATAACCTATAATTTCTGGAGATATTCGCTCCCAAAAACTGCCCAGGTTAGGGACCTCATTATTGAGTTAACGTAGGCGTTATGATCCTTCCTTAACCCGTACAATGGAAAAAATATAAATAATAAATGAGTGGAAATTGAACCGGTGAGTGTGTTAGATATTAAGGCATTATATATCTAATGTCTCAAGCTACTGTTATCTAGCACATTCGGATGATCTCTACTGAACCGCTACACAAGTGCTACTCAACACCCTACCACGGCTAGACTACCTCTATTTATATGTCTTGTGAGATCCTAATGCTACTGTTGTTTAGCCCCAAGAGACATCATCTCCAGCTGGTTTTACAACACGTGATCTGTGTCCTTATATATTTGAAGAGGAGAGGTTAGCATACCACACCCAGCTCAAAGCAGTAAAGCAATATCTCGACCGTACGGTTCCAGGGTATATGGCCATATATATATATATATATATATATATATATATATATATATATATATATATATATATATGATTGATCGCTGACCAAAACGTTCAATTTTTTCTCTACGTGTTTTTCTCGTTTTCTCCGTATTCTTTCTGTTGAAGAGCGTAGCTCGAAACGTTAAAGACTTTCTGTATTCCCGAGCGTTAAACTAATACATCCTTTTGTTGTTTACACCACCTGTCCTCGTCTGTTGTTGTTTTTTCGTATATTCTGCCCTATATATATATATATATATATATTATAATTTTCCAGAGGATGTAGCAACCGTTACCAATATAGCATAAGAACTTACCTTAGGGGATCATT
>NC_142932.1:53940264-53990264 GCF_046866305.1 Octopus bimaculoides | reverse complement strand
TTATGGCACGAAAACCCCAAGTTTCACTTCATGTTTTAGAATATCAAGTCACCAGGGCTGTTCTGACTGTAATGTGTTTTTGCACATTTCCGCACACAATCTTGATTGCACTTCAGAAATAGATTCAATGGAATTGTAATTAAAAACTACATGTACCACTGTATATGTATCTGATAGGAGACATTATCCTCCATGTCAGTAATTATATCGACCAAAGCATGCTGAGTGAATGAAAGAGACATGAGGCTGTGCAAAATCACAATGGTTACAGATCATGTTACACCGAGTATAGAGATTATAAGCAAAACAAAGATGGTCGTTAATGAAATTATTTCAAAGGAAATAAGGTTTTATAACAAGAAAGATAGTAGCTGATATATTAACATAAATATCATACCGCACATAACATATTAGTCCGGTATGAAATTTGTACATTTATAATTTGATACATAATGCTACCATGGTATTGGTTAATGTAGTAATTAACACCGCAGGTATATTACTATACTTCCAAATAAATGGACGATTTGCGTTTTAAATGTATACCATAATTAAATCCGTGTACCATAATTTGAGAAATTTAGTTTGGATTAAGGTTATGAGAATAAATTAAAGCATATTCTAAAAATTATTTAAGACAACCACAGAGGAGTACTGATTGATTTGGCATTATTGTGAACATTACTTTTCTCAATAATAGTAACTAACAATAAAATATGTCACAATATTGATGCCAGGAGTTTTATAATTATTAGGCGAGACTAATGAACAGACTGCGACATTATATTTGACAATATGATTAAGATTAATTAGTTATTCAAATATTTGTATATTTTGATAATACATTATATTTTTCAATCATTACTATATAGTAATATATTTTAGCTATTACATTACGCCATTTACTCGAGCCACAATAAATGATTTATATATATATATATATATATATATATATATATATATATATATATATATATATATATATATGTGTGTGTGTGTGTGTGTGTGTGTGTGTGTGTGTGTGTGTGTGTGTGTGTGTGTGTATGTGTGTGTGTGTGAGTGAGAAAGTTGGTATGTGAAAGCACGTGGTTGGATGTATAAAAGATAATGAGAGTGAAAAAACTACAGAAGGCTTGTGTTATATGGTTAAAGGATATATTTAAATTATGTCAGAAAAAATGTTATAATTTTTTTTTAGGTATATAAACATAGTATTTGAAGAAATAACCGATTTCGTGTTGTCCTTTCAAATTTCTCTACTTCGGAGCGAACACATGATACAATGAATTAGAGTAATTTGAAAAGACAACACGAATCCGGTTATTTCTCCAAATACAATGTTTATATACCTAAACAAAATTTTATAACATTTTTCTGACATAATTTAAATATATACTTTAACCATGTAACACGAGCCTTCTGTAGTTTTTTCACTCTTATTATCTTTTATATATATATATATATTATTATTATTATGATTGACCGTTGACTGAACACTATTCAATTTTTTTTCTCCGTGTTTTTCTCCTTGTCTCCGTATTCTTTCTGTTGAAGAGCGTAGCTCGAAACGTCAAAGACTTTCCGTATTCCCGAGCGTCATACTAATATATACTTTTGTTATTTACACCACCTGTCCTCGTCTGTTGTTATTTTTTGTATATTCTCCCATATATATATATATATATATATATATATATATATTTTATGTGTTTCAGCCAGGTGGCTGCGGTCATGCTGGTGCACCACCGTGATTTTCACGTTCCTTGCATGGCTCTTTTCCCCCACCTGACATGGTCCAATCAAGAGTTTTGATGGCACATCTGGTGTATAAGAGAATTTGACACAGCTGCCCTAAACTGCGTCTCATTACGAGCCATTGGTTCGTCTGGTATCGTGGAGAGGAAAGCGTCAAGTTTTGTCTTGAAGACCTCCGCATCCATGTCTTGCATGTCTCTCAAATGTTTTGGCAGGGTATTGAAGAGCTGAGGTCCTCTGAAACCAAGGCTGCTGCAGTATCTCGTTCTTATGTGAGATGCAGTGGACGGTACCTTTGGCACCGTCCACTGTTATAAATCCGACAAATATCAAAGTATGATGTTTGTAAAAGCCACAGCCCATGGTGAACTAGCCTGTAGATTTAGGAAAGATCATATATATCCAGATATATATATAAATATATCTATATGTATGTATATATACGCATATACATATATATATATATACATATATATAAATATGTATACAAATATATATATATATATATATATATATATATATATATATATATATATATATATATATATATATATATATATATATATATATATATATATATTTATATATATGTGTGTATATATGTGTGTATATATATGTATATATATATATGTATATATATATATATATATATATATATATATATATATATATATATTTGTATATATATTCATATATATATGTATATATATATGTATATGTGTATATATACATACATATAGATATATTTATATATATATGTGGATATATATGATCTTTCCTAAATCTACAGGCTAGTTCACCATGGGCTGTGGCTTTTACAAACATCATGCTTTCATATTTGTCGGATTTATAACACGTGTACACGCATGTATGTGTGTGTGTGTATGTATATATATATGTCTGTGTCAGTATATATATGTATATACGTACATATATATATATATATATATATATATATATATATATATATATATATATATATATATATATATATATATATATATATATATATATATATATATATACATATATATACATATATATATGTCTATGCATATATATGTAGGTAAATGGATATGAATGTAAACATAGAAAAACAATTAGACAGGTACATAGGTAATATGAACAGACAAGCAAAAGTACACACATGTATAGGCAAAATGAAGACTGAAACACACGCACACTTCATACAAGGACATATGGAGACACACGTACATACATTATATACGCATACACACATACATATATACGTACACACACATAGATAGATAGGTACATACATACATATATATACATGCATACATACATATATATATATATATATATATATATATATATATATATATATATATATATATATATATATATATATATATATATATATATATATATATATATAAAAATAATAAGAATGAAAAAACTACAGAAGGCTTGTGTTACATGGTTAAAGTATATATTTAAGTTATGTCAGAAAAATGTTATAAATTTTTTTTGTATATAAACATTGTATTTGGAGAAATAACCGGTTTCGTGTTGTCTTTTCAAATTTATCTCCTTCATTGTAACATGTGTTCGCTCCAGTCTGGAAAGAAGAGTTCACCATTATCACCCAAAACATACCAATGCTACATAAGGACCCCAAATTAAAGGAAATTTTACACACACACAAAATCATTAAAAGCCACAAACAACCAAAATCACTGAAAAAGATCCTCACAAAGGTAAAATTATTTTCCAAAACAACAGATGCAAAAGTAAAAAAATGTGGTCGACCAAATTGCGCAACATGCCCAAACATTCTAGAAGTCTCAGAATTCTTCTTCAAAGAGGGACAAAAATTCAAAGTTAAATCTGACTTTACTTGTGCCTCAGAAAACCTTATTTAGGTAATAAGATGCTCGGGCTGCCACGAAAACCACATAGGGTTCACAGGATTATCGCTCAGACGCAGATGCACTCTGCATCGACAGCAGATTGCATGCCCAGAATACCGAATGATACCTTTTAGTGAGCATATTGAGAAATGCGCAAAACAAATGCTACCACAATTTATAATCTTTCCTTTCTATCAATGTGCCATTAGAACACCAACACAAATTAGATTAAATAAGGAAACCTTTTTCATTCAAAAATATAAACCCAAACTTAACCATTGCTAACACATTTTAATAAGGAAATTCATTACCCCACTGAGAAGGAAAAAAATATAGAACAAAACCATGGTAAATTAATCAAATTCTACCACCCCCTAGATCTCGATTATCTCGCTTATACCGGAAGAAATCCCCAATTACATCCCCCTATCTAGAACTCTTCTTTTCAGACTGGAGCGAACACATGTTACAATGAAGTAGATAAATTTGAAAAGACAACACGAAACCGGTTATTTCTCCAAATACAATGTTTATATACAAAACAATTATATAACATTTTTCTGACATAATTTAAATATATACTTTAGCCATGTAACACAAGCCTTCTGTACGTTTTTCACTCTTATTATCTTTTATACATCCAACCACGTGCTTTCACATACCAACTTTCTCACACACATACATATATATATATATATATATATATATATATATATATATATATATATATATATATATATATATATATATATATATATATATATATATATATATAAATGATGAGCACGCACACTGACCTACACACATGCGCTCGCACAAACGAAAAGATCGCAGCTCGGATATCGGACAGAGTCAACGGCTATTGGAAAGGATGCAAGACGCAAAGAAAATTTTAGAAAAAGTAAAGAAGTAAATGAGTGGAAACTGAACCTATGAGTGTGTTAAATAATACTGCGCTAACAGCGAATGACTCTCCCCAGACACAGCAATGTGTATATATATATTTATATATATATATATATATATATATATATATGTGTGTGTGTGTGTGTGTGTGTATGTATATATGTATATTTGAATCTATGTTTAGGTATATATACCTATATACATACACACACACATATACATATAAATATGTAGATATATGGATAGACGCATACATACATATATTCATTTATTTTGATTCGTATAAATGGCAGATCTCCGTCATCGACTCAACGATGACTATTCAATTGTTCATTTAAACCAAAAGCTAAACAACCTGCTCCTGGGAGTAGGGCAGAGGATTTCCTAGAGACGGTCCCCCTTAACTTTCAGGCGGAATCAACGTGAGGTTGTTTTTTTTTATTACAGTACATCTAGATATGCACTCATACAGACTCAGAGAAACACACACACGACTTTTATATTTAATTGATATTTAAAGCAAACATCAATAATGTGGGGAAAGGTAGAGAGATAAAAAGGGCGAGTGAGAGAGAGACAGAGAGAGAAAGATAGATAAATAGATTGATGGAGAGAGAGAAAGAGAGAGAAAGAGGAGCACGTCTAAGGAATTTTCCGATAAAAACATATTGACAGCATACATGACTCTAATATTTAATTTTTACTTGATTAAATTTTACTGCACGTAGACCGTCAATTAACAATGAACTATCTGTAAATCTCAATGAACTATCTGTAAATCTATCCAAATTATAATTAGAGATCTGTAATTATTATAATTAGATGCTTATCATTATTTTTTCGCTTGTACATTACATCTTTTTCTGTTTTATTTATAGTTTTTTTCTGTTATAAATCTTCCAATTTCAATGTGTGAAACCGTGTTGTGTATTTCTTATATAACTGTTTAAGTACTTGAGTGAAAGCTTCGGATATTTTTCTCTCTTTTTCGTTGGTTGGGTAGAACTGAATTTAGTTTATGTCGCTGTTATGATATTGGAAATGTGTAAGCTGTTTATGCTATTTTTCTGTTCCGCACATTTTTCTTCGTTTTTTTTATCCTTTTGCTTGTATTTCTGTATTATGTATTATTTTCCTTTCCTTGATGTAATACAAAGAAATAATGTTTTCCGGTATTCCTGATGGAATATACAGAAACGCATTATTAGTGTGAGGTTTCAAACCTCCACGTAATAGTAGATAAATAAAGAAGTTAACGAAGTGCTCATTTGCATTACTTTTGTCCAATAGGAAAACAACGATTTCAAACATGAAATGAATAACAGTTATCGGGAAGAAAAACAGATTCCTTGTGACGAATGTTTTGTATACATTAATATCCACCGTGTTTTACGCAGCTGTTAAGGCTTTTATGCGGGATCTGAAAATATTAGAAATGTAAAATTTCTTGAGGTACATGTATGTCTGCATGCACGCACACACACACACGGACGCACTTACGCACACACACACACACACACACACACATATATGTATACACACACACGCACACACATACATTTATATATGTATATATATATATGTATATATATATATATATATATATATATATATATATATATATATATATATATATATATATATATATATATATATATATATATATATATATATATGTATGTATTTATATATATATGTATGTATTTATATATATATATGTATATATATTTCTATATATATATATATATATATATATATATATATATATATATATATATATATATATATATATATGTACAATAATTAGTAGGGATCCGAGGGAATAATTCTAAGGTTGCTAAATGTTGCTAGCTAAGTGTCATAGGAAACAATGGACATACATGTGTGGGATTTGAATCCGGGGAAAAGCAAGACTTATTTATGAGAAAAATAGGAAATAATAGAAAAAAGTAGACAAACGCGCAAGATGTTATTAAATCATTTATATCTTCATAATTTCTACACATGATTCGATGAAGGCAACCAAGATGAGTCCGACAAGATGAATAATGGACACCTATGCATCAATCTCTTCAGGGATAATATAAATAACAGTATCAATCAAATAGATAGTTTAACAGATATGTGAATGTCACAGAAAATGTGACATATATATATATGCATATGCAAACACGGGTGCATACACACATACATGTATACGCAAACTCATATATATATATATATATATAACATATGCACATACATACATAGATACATACATACATACATACATACAAACACACGTACATACACACAGACATACACACACACATATATATATATATATATATATATATATATATATATATATATATATATACATATGCATACATATTCAGATATACTTACACACATAAACGTACACACTTACATACAAACACATCTACACACATACATATATATACTCACAACACATACATATATACTTATATGCTAACGTAAGGGTAAGCACACTACACATACCCGTACACACCCAGAAAAAAGCCTTCGGTACATCCAAAAACACACTTATGTACACTAAGACATGCTTAAATAAGTACATACGCACATATATGTACACTAAAGTAGCACACATACGTACAGGAACAAAACGAGATATACACATATATACATACATGGAAAGCCAAGTATTGAAGAGAACGCTAATCCCATTAAGAAAATATGCTTCATAAGGTAAGAGAAGAGGAGAAGGTATAGATAAATAGGCAAGGAGAAAGATAAAGCAGTGTTAAAAGAGAGAGTGGGGCGGACAACATTGGATGAATAAAGGATGAGAAGAAAGAAAGAATGGAAGAATGAAGGGACGTAAGCATAAATGATAAAGACAAAATAAAGGATAATTTGCAGAAATTATTGTTAGCTGAGGAGTAGATACTATTTGAAAAAAGGAAAGAATGTTTTTTCCAATGTTTACATCTGTAAACTCGCACCATAAACGTGTTTACCAGATTATGTTTGGAAAAGAGTATTGAAAATTGTTCCTCCATGCTAAGCGGACAGAAAGATTCCCCTTTGTCATAGGGAAATGATAGAGATAAAATTTTCCAGTCTAAAGGAACAAGTTGTTAGAGTATTTAAGGTGCAAGATTAGTTTACTAAGCCCTGTGCAATTACGCTTACTGTGGTGTTTGAAGTTAGAGAAATGGTTAGCCAGTCTACATTTCAGTTCCGTAGAGGATAAACCTATATAAAAATATGCCTTCTTACTACAGGTAATCTTGCACTGGTACACGGGACTTTTAATTTGGCAGTTTCCATTTATATGTTTGTATGGGTATATAAATGTATATATGTACGCATGTCTATGTGTGTATATATATAATACAAGTAGAGAAGACTGGGAAATCATTAATAATTTCAAAGAGGATGACAACATAATTATAAAAGAAGCCGACAAAGGGAGTGCTGTAATAACCCTGAACTCCTAAAAATACATCCACACTACCGTAACCCTTCCTCAAGAAAAAAGAGAGTGAGAGAGTAAGAGAGTAAGAGAGAGGGGTGAAAGAGTAGGGGTGAAGAGAAGTAGGAGTGAAGAGAAGTAGGAGTGAAGAGAAGTAGGAGTGAAGAGAAGTAGGAGTGAAGAGAAGTAGGAGTGAAGAGAAGTGAAGAGACGTACAGAGATGTAAGGGTCGGAGCAGGAGGGGGAGAGGTGGGTGGAAGGAGAGGGGAGATGGGTGGTAGGTGGGAGGGCGGGGAGAGGCAGAGGGAGGGGGTTAGATGAAGAGGGGAGGGGAGTTGAGCCCATGTGGCGCAAAGGAGCGAAGAGAGAAGATTAATCCCTGTTCATGGCGCAAACGGGAGTCCGGATGGCCCCTGTGCATGGACAATCCAAACACAGACAGGTGTTGCTGCAAGGAGTGACCGGCAGAACGGAAATGGCGTGACACCGGGGTGTCATTGCCAACGTTGATGTCTCGCGGGTGTTCCGCGAATCGGTCGGCCAGGCGGCGCCCCGTTTGTCCGATGTACAGAGAATGGCAGAGAGAGCAAGAGATGCAATAGATGATGTGGGTAGAAGTGCAGGTGAAGGAGTCGGTGATGCGATAGGGTCGGTGATGGGTGCTGGTGAGGAGGGTGGTGTTGGAGAGGTGAGGGCAAGTGCAGCAGCGTGGGCGGGAGCAAGGGAACGATCCAGGTTGGGAGGTTGGGTTGGGGAAGAAACTGTGGACAAGAGGTCTCGTGGGATCGTTTGAAGGAGGTGAGGGGTCGATTAGGGAAGATGTGGGAGGTGGAGGGGTCGGACTGGAGGCGCCGGAAAGCTCGGAGAATGGTGCGTTGGAGGGGTAGGGTGGTGGGATGGTAGGTGAGGGGAAAAGGGAGGCAGGAAACGGCAGGGCGAGTTCGGGGGGAGAGAGCAGATGCACGGTTCACGGAACGTGCTCTGACAAGTGCAGTGTGGATGGTGGTGGGTGGATATATATATATATATATATATATATATGGCTTTATATGTATGTGTCCCTATCTATCTTTCTTTCTATCTATCTATACATCTATCTATCTATCTATCTATCTATCTATCTATCTATGTGTATATTTGCCTATCCATGAAAGTATCTATATATTTCTCTCTCTCTCTCCCTCTAAATACATGTGTATTGTTGGCAATGTTTTTCCTCCGTCTTCCTTTTCCTTTCCACTTTCTTCTCTGTTGTTTCTGTAGCAGAGCTTTGCTCGAAACGCTTTTCTTTCCTTCCATGAACGTCTATTTAATACTTTGCATGTACCACGTTCTTCCGGTGTTTTTTTTTTTGCTTGTATTCTTCACTTTAAAAAAAAAAATATATATATATATATATATATATATATATATATATATATATATATATATATATATATATATATATATATATATATATATGTGCGTGTGTGTTTGTGTGTGTGTGTGTGTGTATGTATGTGTGTGTGTGTGTGTGTATGTGTGTGAGTGTGTGTGTGTGTGTGTGCAGACGCCCCCGGTTCGGCAATTGTCACCGATAGAATAAGTATTAGGCTTACAAAGAATAAGTCCTGTGGTCGACTTGTTCGACTAAAAAGGCGGTGATCTAGCATGACCACCAGTCAAATGACTGAAATAAGTAAAAGAATGAAAGAAAGAATAACAGAATATATATATGTGTGTGCGTGTGTGTGTGTGTGTATGTGTGTGTGTATGTGTATGGTGATCGACAGATAGAGATACAGACAACTATAACAGATATAGATTTACGAGATATGTGTATAGCAAATGTCATTAAAAACAAAGCCTGTTAGTTTTTGTTATTTATTTAATAGCCTTAGTAAATTAAATTACGAGGAGAATGTACAACATAAATTGTTGTGAGTTATTTTCATGCTAGAACGAGAGTAAATAATGTTGAATATTAGACTATATTTTGTTCAGAATAAAAAAATGAATACAACAAAAGAATTTAATTGTATATCTGGCAAAGATTCAACCAGTTGATTATATATTTGAGTATTTCTGAAAAATATCTGCTTCAGCCAATTTATCATCGCATATATGTTTTCTAACTATATTTGCTTTCCATATATTTACGAAGGACTTTCTTGGAAATACATGTGTCGCATTTACATTGGATCTCTATAAAAGAGTTTGAATGCAATGTCATTTGCGAAAAAAAAAAGAAGAAAAAACGCACTGTGATTGGTTGGTTGGCTGAATGTTTACCTTGAACAAGGAAATGAAACATGGGAGATTTTAATATTTTGTTGTTAGTTGTTTTATATTTAAGAGATGAGTAATTATGTACATTATTTACATTATTTACATTTGACGGATGTCTGTACTCATCTTGTTTGTTGTTAACACAACGTTTCGGCTGATAATCCCTCCAGCCTTCATCAGGTGTCTTGGGAAAATTTCGAACCTGGACTCTCATTCCTAAAGTATTTTTCGATCTTCTTCTTCTTCTTCTTCTTCTTCTTCTTCTTCTTCTTCTTCTTCTTCTTCTTCTTCTTCTCCTCCTCCTCCCCCTCTTCCTCCTCCTCCTCCTCCTCCTCCTCCTCCTCTTTCTTCTTCTAATTATTATTAGTATTATTATTAATACTCAGTCACTGCCTGGAATTGAACTCGGAATCTTGGTGTTAGTAGCCCGCGCTCTTAAAAATCTACGCCACGCGCATATGGCGTAGTGAATAAGAGCACGGGCTACTAACCCCAAGATTCCGAGTTCGATTGCAGACATGACCTGAATAATAATAATAATAACATCGAAAAATACTTTAGGAATGAGAACCCAGAGGTTCGAAATTTCCACAAGACACCTGATGAAGGCTGGAGGGTATATCAGCCGAAATGTTGATATACAAAAATTTGATGAGGACAAAATATCCGTCAAATGTAAATGATGTAAATAATGTACATAATGTAAATAATGTTGTTGTAAAATGTTAATCAACAATTCATTGGCATATATGTTGTTTTGATAGAGATCATATTCGATGTACTCTAGTGTTTCAGAATATCATGTTCTGATACATTATCCCCTTCCTTATAATTTCCGGTATACATAACAGTGAATAAAAATAAGAGGAAAATAAGAAGGAATAATACTGATAATAATAATAATAGTAATAATAATAACAACAACAACAACAACTATAATAATAATAATAATAATAATAATAATAATAATAATAATAATAATAATAATAATAATAACAATCCTTTGTACTGGAAGCAAAAAGCGTCAAATTAATGGGGTGGGGTCTAGTCGATTATATCAAGCCCAGTGTTTCACTGGTACTTAATATATCGACCCCAGAAGAATGAAAGGCGGAATTTGAATTCAGAACGTAAAAACAGAGGAAATACCGCTAAGAATTTCGTCTGGTTTGGTAACGAATCTGCCATCTAGCTACCTTAAAATGATAACAACAATAATAATAATAATAATAATAATAATAATAATAATAATAATAATAATAATAATAATAATAATATATTATTGATGATGATGATGCTGATGATGATGATGATAATAATAATAATAAAAGAGTTTGAATGCAATGTCATTTGCGAAAAAAAGAAAAAAAAGAAGAAACGCACTGTGATTGGTTGGTTGGTTGAATTTCCATCTTGAACAAGGAAATGAAACATGGGAGTGTCCCAATCGGTATAAACATATCAAGACCTACCAAAAACTGAGCAAATATAAAGATCTTGAAATAGAAATTAGCAAAGTGCAAAACCTGAAGACTAAAACAATATCTATTGTCATAGGTGCCCTGGGAATGACAGCGAAACGGGCTGATTACTACCTAGCTCAGATACCAGGAAACCCCAAAATGGCTGAAGTTCAAAAGATAGTGCTCATGGGAACTGCCCATATCCTACGTAAAATACTGTCTATATGGTCTCAAATTTTAAAACAAAAACATAATTTTCTTATGGTTTCTTAAACATTCTCTAGAACAACACTATGTACAAATCCAAATATATGGTACCCTAGGCATAACACCTACATGAACTTCTAACTTGTTGTCTCTTGAGGTCTTCTGGGTGAGACTTGGATCCAACTTGTACAAATGCAAAGCAAAAGTCAAACATAAAATAATAATAATAATAATAATAATAATAATTAATAATAATAATAATGATAATAATGATGATAATAATAATAATAATAATAATAATAATAATAATAATAATAATAATAATAATAATAATAATAATAATAATAATAATAATAATAATGATAAAAATGATAATAATAATAATAATAATAGTAATAATAATAATAGTAATAATAATACCGGGGAAGTTTAACATGTGAGAACGATAAATCACTGCTCCGAAACTTATTGAAATTTATTTCTATTTTTCCAAATATAATGATGTATTTTAACTTGATACCTCCACTACCCGCACAGCGATCGTAAACACACGTGTTACATCAAAATCAGACCATCTTCGAACCCCAAAACACCATGTACAAAAGAATTACAAACAGATTAAATAACACCGGTATTATTCCACCCAAGAATAACAACCGAGAAGTGCGTACTGTAAGCTTGTTACGAAAAAAATACGAAGATCTGAACGTGCAAAACAATCTGACAACAGAAATGAACGAAACGGTACCCTACGAAAACGATGACCGTCAAAATAAAGGGCAGGACGTTGTTCCTCATGTCCCACAAACAAAACCAAAATGGCATAAATGGACACGTGAGGAATACATTTCGATCCATACGCCTATTTCACAGCAGTGCTCTACTAAAAAAACGAAAACGCAACAACACATACATATAAAATATGGAAAAAAATTAATGTAAATATAGACCTCGATAAAACAATGAACCCCAACAAACTAGCTAACATAAGAAGATATAGTCTAAAAGCAAAAAAATATCAGAAATAGAAATAGAACAATTGAAAGGAAAAATACATCAGGAAAATCTAGATAGCAGTCACACAGCAATGCCAAATAATATAAACACTGAGATAGCAAAATACGAGGACAAACGTAACATTTCCGGCAAAAACGAAGTAAACAAAAAACAACAAACCCAGACCGTAGAGATGTATAATAGTGTACAAAAAGCACCAATCCAGAACGCCACAGGCAAACATATGAATGAAAAGGAAGGCAAAACAAATCTAAAGCCTGGGAATAACGAAGGGAAACCTAATAATTACGATACTATGAAAATGAGAATAACCAAAGAACTGAAAACCACAGATCTTAGAATGGACCACAGATTATATCTCCCAAAAATCAAAATAGACAATAAAACAACATCAATAATAAATAGCATAAACATGGCCGTCACGGAACTAACAACCACAGAAACAACAGGCAATATCACTGAGCTAAATGACATAATATATGCGGCAGCTACTGCAGCCACAAAAGAAGCAGGATACTCACTCAAACCCATTCGAACAGGAGTTCTACCACCCAAACAGACCTTGTGGATAAATAACATCCAGAACAAAATTTTTAAAAAAGAGAAAAGATTTATCGATTCTCAACGAAATTAGTAAACAATCAACACAACTAAGTAACAAGAAGAAAAAAGAATACTGTACAAATACAGCATTACAGAAAAAGACTTACCTGAGGCAACAGAAAAACTAAAGCAAGATATCCTTGCCAAAGCACAAAGGATCCGCCGGTATGAGAAACGCCAACGTTTCTTTGAACAAAACAAAAAATTCAAATCCAACCCCAAAAAACTCTACCAAGAACTGTGTAAAAATAAAATGGACATTACTGCATCACCAACAGCAGAAGAACTGGAAAAATTCTGGAGACAAATATGGTTGGTGAAGCAACAACCCCAGAAAAGGACCATTAAAACAATGAACTTAGCACCTGAGCAACTGTGGACCCCTATAACAACTAAAGAGGTCACCCAGACACTGCAAAGACTAAGCAACTGGAAGGCACTTGGACACGACAAGATCTTCAATTTCTGGTTAAAACACCTGCCAGGAATGCATAAAAAGCTGGCAGAAAACTTTAACAACATACTAGCAGAGTCAGAGACAATGCCTGAATGGCTCACGAAAGGGAAAACCATCTTGATCCCCAAATCCACGGAAACAGAGAAACCACAAAACTATAAACCTATAACCTGTCTTCCTACGATCTACAAAGCCTTTACTGCAATAATATCGCACTCAATGAACAAATGGCAGACAGTGCTACAGCTCCAAACAAAGGAGGGACTTGTGAAAACGAAAGCCATCCCCATTAGAAGAGGAATTTTCCAGGGAGACATGCTCTCTCCACTCCTGTTCTACCTGGCTCTCACACCTTTAACTGAATTGCTAAATAGAACTGGATGCGGTTACAAATGCTACGGAAAAACAGTCAGCCACCTTCTATATATGGATGACCTAAAATTATATGCTAAAAACTACAGAGAGCTAGAAACATTACTACAAACAGTACACGGCTTTACCAAGGAAATAGATATGAAATTCGGATTAGAAAAATGTGCCAAAGCAACCCTGAAAAGAGGAAAATTAGTTAAAAGTAGCAATATAACACTAGATATAAAGCCAATGAAATAAGAGAACTAGACGAAAGCCAACCATACAAGTATTTAGGAGTCAATGAACTAGATAGGATACAACATACACAAATGAAAGAAAAAATAAAGAAAGAGTACTATAGACGAGTTAGATCAATACTAAAAACAGAGCTCAATGCTAAAAACAAGATAATGAGTATCAACACTTTAGCTGTCCCAGTTATAAGCTACAGCTACAACATCCTTAACTGGACACTAAACGAACTATCTAAAATAGACAGGAAAACAAGACAAATAATGACAAGATATAGGATGCACCACCCAAAATCTCACATAGAAAGGCTATATATACAACGCACAGAAGGTGGCAGGGGTCTTATACAGCTAGAAAACTATTATAAAATAACCACCATCGGACTGCAAAAATACCTACTCCAGAAGCAAGGAAAACTAATACAAATAGCTACAAAACTCGAGCAAAACAAAAAACTGTTTTCAGTATTTAAGGAAGCTGACAAATACAAACAAGAAATCAATCTACCTAACAAATACGAAGAAGAAGAAGAAGAAGAAGAAGAAGAAGAAGAAGAAGAAGAAGAAGAAGAAGAAGAAGAAGAAGAAGAAGAAGAAGAAGAAGAAGAAGAAGAAGAAGAAGAAGAAGAAGAAGAAGAAGAAGAAGAAGAAGAAGAAGAAACAACAAAAGCTATAAAACAAATGAAATCCAAACTAAAACTAGAACAGCAACGGACCATGATAAAACGATGGCAAGAAAAGCCCCTACATGGTAAATACTGGGCTAAACTAAATGCAAAAGGAATAGACAGAGAAAAATCCCAGCAATGGTTGAGAAGCTCAGGACTCAAAGCAGAGACTGAAGGATTTTTAATTGCTGCACAAGACTAAAGCCTCCCCACCAGAAATTACCAAAAACTCATAATGAAAAGAAACATAACAAGTAACTGTAGAATGTGTGGAGATCGACAAGAAACAATAAATCATATTATCTCTGGCTGCCCAGTCCTGGCTAAGAAGAAATATATTCACAGACATGACAGAGCTGGGACCTATATACACTGGAAGCTATGCCAACACTATGGAATAACAATAGAAAAAAGATGGTAAAAACACACGCCAGAAAAGGTCACAGAAAACGAGAAAGCAACCATACTCTGAGATATGCCAATACACACAGATAGAGAAATTAAGGCAAATAGACCAGATATAGTTGTCAAATTTTATGAAGAAAAAAATGCTTTCTAATTGATGTATCAATACCAGCAGATGACAACGTTTCTCTAAAAGAAATGGAAAAACTTTCAAAATACAAAGACCTGGAAATAGAGATAAATCGAATGTGGAATCTAAAAACAGAAACAATTCCTATCATAGTAGGTGCCTTAGGTATAATATAAAAATATTCAGACAAATATATAACAAAAACACCAGGGCTTACAAATATATATAACATACAGAAAATTGCACTACTGGGTACTGCATACATCCTACGCTAAACACTTTCAATACAGTAAACATAAGAGCACCACAGCAATCCACAGCACATACCCAAGGCGCACAGAGCTGCGCTCGGTAGTGAAGTGAAAGCACGTTATAAAAATAAAACTACTGAACAATAATAATAATAATAATAATAATGATAATAATAATACTAATAATAATAATAATAATACAAGTTTAACAGGAGTACACCGGGGAAGTTTAACAGGACTACACCTGGGAAGTTTAACAGACTACACCGGGGAAGTTTAACAGACTACACCGGGGAAGTTTAACAGGACTACACCGGGGAAGTTTAACATGTGAGAACGATAAATCACTGCCCCGAAACTTATCCAAAAACATCGGAAATAAAGACATCGCATTGAGCCAAAAAATAGCTGACAAAGGGTTGGTTTATATCCGAGTAAGTAATACTCATTGAAATTGATTTCTATCTTTCCAAATATAATGATGTATTTTAACTTGATACCTCCACTACCCGCACAGCGATCGTAAACACACGTGTTACATCAAAATCAGACCATCTTCGAACCCCAAAACACCATGTACAAAAAAATTACAAACAGATTAAATACCACCGGTATTATTCCACCCAAGAATAACAACCGAGAAGTGCGTACTGTAAGCTTGTTACGAAAAAAATACGAAGATCTGAACGTGCAACACAATCTGACAACAGAAATAAACGAACCGGTACCCTACGAAAACGATGACCGTCAAAATAAAGGACCGGACGTTGTTCCTCATGTCCCGCAAACAAAACCAAAACGGCATAAATGGACACGTGAGGAATACATTTCGATACTATACGCCTATTTCACAGCAGTGCTCTACCCAAAAAACGAAAACGCAACAACCCATATATATAAAATATGGAAGGAAAATAATGTAAATATAGACATCGATAAAACAATGAACCCTAACAAACTATCTACCATAAGATATATTCTAAAAGCAAAAAAAAATATCAGAAATAGAAATAGAACAATTGAAAGGAAAAATACATCAGCAAAATCTAGATAGTAGTCACACAGCAATGCCAAATAATAATATAAACACTGAGATAGCAAAACACGAGGACAAACGTAACTTTTCCGGCAAAAACGAAGTAAGCAAAAAACAACAAACCCAGACCGTAGAGATGTATAATAGTGTACAAAAAGCACCAAACCAGAACACCACAGACAAACATATGAATGAAAAGGAAGGCAAAACAAATATAAAGCCTGGAAATAACGAAGGGAAACCTAATAATTACGATACTATGAAAATGAAAATAACCTAAGAACTGAAACAATTCCTATCATAGTAGGTGCCTTAGGTATAATAAAAAAAATATTCAGACAAATACATAGCAAAAACACCAGGACTTACAAATATATATAACATACAGAAAATTGCACTACTGGGTACTGCACACATTCTACGTAAAACACATTCAATACAGTAAACATAAGAGCACCACAGCAAACCACAGCACATACCCAAGGCGCACAGAGCTGCGCTCGGCAGTGAAGTGAAAGCACGTTATAAAAATAAAACTACTGAACAATAATAATAATAATAATAATAATAATAATAATAATAATAATAATAATAATAATAATAATAATAATAATAAGAAGAAGAAGAAGAAGAAGAAGAAGAAGAAGAAGAGGATGATGATGATGACGTTGATGATAGTGAAAACAATGACAGCGATGTTGAAGATGATGATAATTTTGGTAGAAATTTCATGTAAAAATTGATTCTATCTTTTAATTTAGGTATGAGAAATGTATTTTTTAAAACATATGATGGAAATTAGTAATTAGTATCATTTTATATTTAATCGACAATCTTTAAAATTCCTCAAACCGTCGCACTTTAGAATATTATGCATTTTTCTTGCAGACAAGGAATGCATTGCCTTATAAATGAATGTGAAGTAAGCAGAAGAAAATATTTTGTTACTTCATGCTGAGAAGGAGTAATAGGATGAAGAACTATGGTAACTGCTACATAAAATCTAGTTTAAACTAAAATGTTAAGCCGTACTTAATCATTTTACTGCTAAAGCCTAGAGCTGTTGATCGTAGCCGAAATTGAATATGAGAATCATGTTTTATGCAATTCGCTTTCAGTTACACAAATATGCACGAAAACTAAATGTTTCGATATCAAGGGAGATAAAAATGAAATTTTCGAATGTCTTATGTTGGCATATAAAATAATTGCATACTCACTTTCGTATCTTATTCTAAAATATGAGGAATTCTATCATTTTAAATCATTTTTCTGTCGGTCGGTCTGTCTGTCTCCCGTTCTCTCTCTTCCTCTCTCTAGAAAAGCAATGTACGAAGCCTTGTTTCTCTACCTTTTTTTTTTTAGTTTGTCTGAACGGATGAAAGGCACTGGAATTCTAGTGCCTGAATTGAAAATGTATTAGATAGTGAAACAAAGAGTCTTCATATATATACATATCAACAATATCAGAAAAGGATAGATATATAAATTCCTACTTCTTGGTAAGAAATTGAAACCAGAAAAATAAAAAAGAAATTAACCACATTATTTTGTCACATAGCCACGTACGGAAAAGGTTTCATTGGTATGACGTTAGTTAGCGCAAATACTTGTTGGGACACTAATTTGATGGCTGTTTCCTGAGTTGCTCGTCCTTAAGTCACAAGACCAACCACACACTGTGGATGAAAATAACATTAAGAAAAACATATTCCAAAATATCAAGAACTATTTAAACGTAATATCAAAACATTTCTTTCTAAAGAAAAAGAATATATATGTATATATATATATATATATATATATATATATATATATATATATATATATATATATATATGTGTGTGTGTGTGTGTGTGTGTGTGTGTGTGTATGTGTGTGTGTGTGTGTGTGTGTATTTGTGTGTGTGTGTGTGTGTGTGTGTGTGTGTGTGTGTGTATATATATGTAAGTAATTTTGGGAGTATACTGAAAAACCATTTTTGTTCTTTTCGTTTTTTCTAATTTTGCAGACCAAATGTACTGGCATAAATTTACCCTTGCCCTCCCCAAATCGGAGAAGATTGTAGGAATACCTGGATTTGTTCATTGTTCTCAAACTTGATTTCGTGTTTGTTAGTTTTATTCTATAACCCACCTCTGATTTTTCTTTTTATGAGGTCAGTCGCTGTCTTTAAGACAGAAGACCCCGATTCATTGAGACATTGCTTGATGACATACCTATAGAGAATTTTATTCATTTCCTTCTTGGTCTTCCACACTTCAACTCACAGTGGAGCACAGTCTCTGTTTCCTCGTATCCTCCGTTCGGATTACATACTGTATTCCATTTCTTGTGCATCATATATTTGAAATCCTTGGAGTTAAACTATTTCCAATTCCCAATAACTTGCATGTATGTGTTCCTGAAGGATTAGAACCGCCCAAGAAATTGACACGACATTTCGTTATTAAATACTTTGTTCGTAATGCTGCATCATCTCTCAGATATCTAATGCAAGTCAGTATGAACAATTGTGGAAAGGAGAAACTTAGTGATAAACGAACCAATGTAATAACGACTGTATCACAATGCGTACTTCTCAATCTCAAACGACTGTAGTTAAATATGAAAAGCCTCGAATTAAAACACCAGGTATGGATCAGTTGTAAGAAAACAAGTGTCAAAATAGAATGGTTGTAAAAGTATGGCACTTCAACTTGATTGCCATTTTCATACAGAAGCAGATTCATTCCATATTTGATTGCACGAGGGAGAGAGTGAGAGAGAAAAAAGCAGATAGAAGGTGAGAGACATTCCAGACTTTGATTTTAGTAACAGTGAGGATGTTATCGAGTATCCTGTTAGAAGTGAATGATATTTTCCCCATCCTTCTCAAACAGGATATTCTAGTTTCGACAAAGAAAAATCGACTAGACGCATTTGGCTTTCGTTGCCCCAAGGAGCTGCGAGAATGAAGCAGAAATGTGATTCCGATAATCGCATGCAATTGCAGTATAAAATAACACACTCACGCAGACGCATACTCACATATATGCATAAATATGCACGAACTGAAATATATAGATACACACATAGATACAAAAACACTTCTGTTCAAGCACGACTATCTTATCTGAGAGATAGAACACTTAATATTATTATTGGTTTTCGTACATTGTGATCTTCCTGTTATAGGAGGTAATGACATTACTTTGAGGAAAATACCTGGATAGTTAATTCCTCAATAAACCTAACATGAATGTTCTTCATCTCACCTTATAAAATTAAATGTAATTTTGTGTTTTCACTTTAGTACGTCGAGATTTGTAGGAGATATTACTGCTATTATTAGTAAAACATTATACAACTTAAACGGTAATTTTGTTCTTCAGCTTGAGTTTAGTATTAACTGTTGAAATCTAAACAAATAATTATAAGCTTGATTATTCTGACTTATGTACCACAGAAATGAGTTTTTATTCATTTTTAATTTTCTAAGCTGTGTAGTGTGTGATTAAAAGAAAATTCGTTTTCCATTTCTTACCGTTCCATAACAGCCCATTGTATCTGCTTTTGATTAAGTAAAATGTGACCGAGTTGATCTGTAACGAAACGACTTCCATTCGTAATAATCGCATTTGTCTTCTATGCATTGTGCCATATTCCCCAGTTTATTCAATGTTTTCCAAAGCTTCCAGAATATCAGGGACGACACTATCCACATCGTCCTTCCAATGTTGATTTGTATTCAATTTCTAGTAGCGTTAAAAACTTAGGTACGAGTGATTTTGGTAACTATATGTAGTAGCTTGAAAAAAATGCTCAAAGTACACTTCGATTCTGATCTGGCAGAGCTATGATTAAAGAAGGCTTTAGTAAGTTATGACTACATGACTCGGTGTGTTCTTCCTCTCTTGAAAGAGTTCTTGTGGATAAGATACGTGAACTTCGGTTACTATATCTAACAGTTCGAGCATACGACACACTCACAAACACATGCAGACAGACAGAGATGCACGCGCTTGCATACACACACACAGGCATAGACATACACAGACACACAGACACAGGCATAGGCATACACAGACACACATGCAGCAACACACACACACACACACACACACACACACACACACACACACACACACACACACACACACACACATATATATATACACTGAGAGAGAGAGAGAGAGAGAGATGACAATGGAATATTTCAAATGGAAAATTTTTGATGTCTAAAAGCAAATAGTTATCCATTTTTTAAATCTCAAACATACGAACACATGCTAACAAACAAATAAATCCTCAGCTTAAAAACCAACTGAATGACAATTGTCATCCTCCATATTTGTAGAAATAAAAAAAAAAAGAAATAACGACTATATTTACTTCTGTATACTCGAACAAAAAATACTTTTGTTTGTTCTTGCACAAAGAAGTTCTTTTGCAAAACAACTCTCAAACACGAATTGCATTCTTCTATTTTAACAGACAAAGAAAATACACTTCTCTCCGGATAATTTCATACAGGAAAGCTATAAAGTCGTAAATCAATAAATAAATCGAAGTATGTCACTTCCCGGATATCACTACATAATGCCATATCAGTGTGGACAATTCCTATGCCTAGAATTTATGTAACGGGACCGAGATTAAAATTGACTACGTTTGATTGGCTTTCTCTAATGTAGGTACACATGTAATTGTTTAAGTGGTTAGCATGAGTTGCTTCACCAACATACTGAACATTTAGAAATAGCAGTCAAAGAACTACTGATTCCAAACTACAATTTTTTCTCTAATGGAGAACTACTGATTCCAAACTACAAATTTTTCTCCATTAGAGAAAAAAATTGTAGTTTGGAATCAGTAGTTCTTTGACTGCTATTTCAAAATTTTCAGTATGTTGGTGAAGTAACTCATGCTAAGCCCTATATATTTATGATTATAAATGGTTTTACCGATAAAGGTATTTTTCATACTGAACTACTTGGCAAAATTGTTAATTATTAATTTTATTACTAATTGACAATTCCCTGCCCTATATCTGTATATATATATATATATATATATATATATATATATATATATATATATATATATATATATATATATATATATATATATATATATATATATATATATATATATATACATACATATACATACATACATACAGTGTACATCAAACCCAAGGAGTTTTATCTTTCATTTTTTTTTGCATCATTGTGTCCACATCTGCTGAGATAGATTCCCTTTATACCCACTCTTTACGAAGCTGACTTTGTCATTGGTAAAGATTTCGGAACGTAAGTTCGAACATATTGACCGCTACTAAGTGGTTTCGATATAGCGATTTCCTTGGATACACCTGTTAACTCTTTATCTCTGTCTTTAACTGTCTGTCTGTCTCTCTTTTTCTCTCTCTCTCTCTCTCTCTCTCTCTCTCTCTCTCTATATATATATATATATATATATATATATATATATATATATATATATATAATAGTGATAGATAGATAGATTTATATGGTTACAGTTACAATATTTGGAGACAAAATGTCTCTAAAATCATTAAATATCTAAACGAAATCGCAGAAAAAAAATCGACACAAAATTTTGCGAAGGAAATTTTCACATTGTGTTTACGCGCTTTGGTCAATAAATTTTGCAAACACGTGCTATGCGTCAATTTGTTTTGAGAAAATAATTTTTTGTGTTGTTGTTGGCTATTTCTGGTTTAGTGTCGGATGTAGAATTCTTATTATTTATTCTCCATTTGCCTTTCGTAGATCTTTTATAATTTTATGTTGAAGATAAGATGTATTTTGAATTTCTTATTTGCATAATCGTCAAGATATTTACTACATGGAACATTCCCAAGGGATAATATTGAATTTCTTGTTTATATACTCATACAAGACACTTTTAAGTTTGATCGCGTTCGGCCTAAGCAATTGTCTCTGCCGTTTGGAGATGTGATGCAGTAAGTGTGATATTTTAAAATTCATGTTTGCATTAACATTCATTTGGTGTGTTTGCATTAACATGTATATTAGTATGTCTTTGTATCGTTACAGTGGATATCTGTTGCAGCCGTGTCATTTTCTTTTATTATCAGATTGTGTGAATAGGAGGTCCCCTTTTATTTATTTCCATAATGAAATGAACCGGTTAATAAATGCTATCTATTAATTCAAGTAATCTTCTAAATATTTTCCTTCTTTTGTGCAAAAATATAAGGTAGTAATCAAGTTACTTTTCCATTTTCATATAAAAAAAGGATTGGAAATATTGATGAAAAGTAATTCAGGAAATGGGCATAATATTTTTTTCTACAAGGGATCCCATAACTTGTGCCCCAAACCCTGACACGGCATTCGTTCCGGTTACTGTAATCTGTAATTGTTTTCTATTACCAATCGTAATCCGTCAATCATAACTGTTTTATGGAACATCTGAAAACTTGGTGGGTATTTTTTAATCCACCCCGTTAATACTTATCTTTTCCGATGTGGGATATTTTTGTAGAAGCTGATTACGTTGAAACTAATTAAAATCGTCTCTACAATTATGCTTTCTAAAACATAAGTCTTTGTTATCTTTGATGAAACTATGGACCATTTTGCACTTTCGATTCACGATTATGCCAAGTAAATTCTCAGTCAGACGGTTTGAGAAATCTGGCAGTTCCTCAGTATCAAAGCAGTGCTGCATTATGGCCGCAGTCAGTTGACTGTCACAAGTAAAACATAAAAAAAAATATAGTACAGAAGATACTTTAAACTCTTATAGTGTTCTTACGATTAATTAAGCGATTCTCTTTGTTGTAAGTTTATCTGCACTGGATTTGAATTTTATGAAGAAATGTTGGTCATATAGTTGTTTTAAGACCATTTTCTTATAACGGGTCTTGTCCTTTATCCCATCTTCTCAAATTTAACGATTATAGACGACCGTTTGTTCTACATTTATACTGCTTGGTGTATATGGTTTGTATTTATAATGCTAGTTGTATGGTTTAGCACATAGCTCAGTTTTTAAAGGGTCGGGCTCACAAACGTGAGTTAATGAGTTCAATTCCTGGGCTGGGCTGTGTATTGGATTCTTGAGCAAGGCACTTTATTTCACGTTGCTCCAATTCACTTAGCTATAGAAATGAATTGCGACGTCACTTGGTGCCAAGCTGTATCGATCTTTGCCGTTCCCTTGAATAATGACGGTGGCGTGGAGAGGGGAGGCACGTATACTCGGGCGATCGCTGGACTTGCATAAAAACCATTCCCCTGACTCGTTCCTCGGAGGGTAACATTCTAGGCGCAATTTCATGGTCATTCATGAAGAGAGTCTTTTTACCCTGTATATATTTTGTGGGGATGCTTGAGCCTGCTGACCTTTTCAAACACATTATGACACATTATACGTTTCTCTAAGTATTTATTCTTGTTTGTAGGAGATTTAAATCCTGTTTTGTTTTTTTTTCACATGTGATAGGTCTCCAAAATGTTTCGATTTGGAAAAAATGCGGTAGATGAAGTTTTCCGCACAAATCCTTCGTGAAGCAAAACATCCCCAGCTGTTAGTAAATTATGCCATAACCAAACAAAAAAGAAATCCTATCCAATGTCATACGACGAAACACTTGCAGTGAGGGTGAAGATAATTATACAACTAGGAATATTCCAATCATATTCACAAACAAAATATCTCATTTACTGCAACACATGACCACAATGCATTGAGAATTGTACCGGCCGAACAGGATCAAAATTGATAAATCGTGTGAGAATATATAAGCAAGATATTAAAGATTATCTTCTACGAATGAGGAAAGCTTCATGTGGAAAAAATCTAATCAGCTGCGCAAATGGAAAATGCAAAATTTTTCATTTTTCAAAAGAAAATAAAGGAAAAATATAATAAACTTCGGAAAACAAAGATGAATGTTTTATAAGAATTATACATCCCACACTAAACTGGAAGTAATAAACACCAGCACTAAAATAACTTGCTCTCTACAGATGAAACATTAAGAGGTGTGTTTGAAAAAATTATGCTTACAGACTTCAAAAGCTTCAATTCCAAAATTTTCGTCATTCTGTTTTCCTAAGATATTTCTAAATAGTTAATAAGATTTTTTTTAATGAAAATCAGGTTAAAAATAGACGTACATATTTACATACATACATACATACATACATACATACATACGTATCCATACTTACACTCATACATAGAAACATTTACATATAGGAATATTTCATATAAAATAAGCGCCAAAATTTCAGTCAGGAAACAATCATGGACGACTGTTATTCTTGTTGATACACTGCAATATCATGAACGTTTATATTTTCTCTTTATCTATAAATGTTGGAGAACGTTTTCTGATACTGATGAAGTAGCAAGTTTAATATTGTTTGATGAATGTCTAAATGTGTCTGATGAAAGATTTGCAGGGAAATAATCAGTTATAAACAGTTTAAATGATAGCTATATGAAATACGACAAATATACTGCAATATCGATCTTAAAGGCCAAACCACATGCACGTAATGATCATTTGAACACTTGAAATGTGCGTAATATCTTTTCGAAAGGAACACTAATGCATTATACACATGTTGTTTGTTTATATGCTTTAGAAAGAAAAGAATATCTTACTTCAGTGCTAACAAACTATTGATTTCTCAATATTTCAACCAATGTTCCTATTGACGTATTTCCGTCCCAACTGCAGTATCATCACATTGCCGTGAAGTAAAGCTCTGTCTCCGTTAAATGTTTGCATTATGAATGATGGCAAAGATAGGAAATCATAAAACGAATACCATATTCGCTTTGGAGCCTTTTGATATGAGCAACACAAGAAAATATATCATGTGCATCATATGCGACTAACAGTATCGAACGGGTAATATTCTATAGGCTTTAGAATATAATACGCTACAATACAGGTATCTGGTTTTCAGCTTTCAAGTTAAGTATTCTGTCAATAATGTTATGGATTTACACGAAGTAACTTAGTAAATTTCATGTAACTGGAACTATTAAACCTAAGCCATCTTTGTATTGTAGCTTTTCAGCAATGCAACTCTCCTCCAGAAAATAGAAAAACACACTTAGAAATTATGGCATATATTCTGCGTAATACAAGCACCACCTAAAAGTATCGTCAGACATGTTTGAGACGAGTTTAATCTATAAGCGTTAAAAATTGAGTGATATGAGGAAGTAATGATCAGAGCTATATTTTATCGCAGGCATACGTTTGTGTTCTAGAGAAATTAAGTTTTCCAATTTCCTACTGTCGTCATTCATTTCTGGAAGCCTTTTAATACATGATGTTGATACAATGAAAATAAGATAGCTACTTTGAATGAATAAGTATCATTTGCCACCCCAGGTTAAATTATTATTTGTAGTTGACAAATGTTTCCGAATTATAGAACATTCCATATCAAGTACGAATAATAATGACAGCATATCTCCCTGAAATTTAGCGTATATAAACTTACTGACAACATCTGTGTTCACTCTTCCATCCCATGTAAAACTGAAAATATACGATATGGATTTGATGTTAATTCATGTGACTTAAAAAACATTTCCAAATATTTTCTTCATTGATTATTCTTTAAAATTTGTTCGATCACAATTTCAGACTTATAATTAATATCATTCTAATAATCAGAATCCTTCAATAAGATAATCAGCTTCATTTAAAATTTATTGAACTGATGCACTCACGAACTCCATTTCTAATTTCTCCGGTGTTTTCTAAGTTGTTTATACTCAACCTACATAAACACATCTGAAGTTTTCTACGTATTATTGCCAATGGGGTATATGCGATATTTTCAAGAGCATTACTTTACAATGTATTTCTGTAATAATCTAGACGACAGCTGCTTAAATGGCAACGCTGAACGCTGTGTATGACATTCTATAATGACTGCTTGTAGTAGTGTGCCTAAAGGCAAATCTCAGTGGTTAATATCTAGAGAGAATATATAAATGTAAATATTTACTTGTATCCTCGTCAATGACTCACATTAAAAAGACTGTCATATAATTTGTGTGTGATATGAGTAAATAAGCAAATATTAATAATAACTAGAACACAATTTTACTAATATTTAAACAGAATATTAAATAAGGAAAATATATGAATTAAGTTTCTTGAAGAAAAAAAATTGTTCATGATTTAGTTTCTTTTCACATGATTCTAAATGTTGCAATTTAGACATTAACCAAATATAAATAGTCGATAAATATTATCAAATATTATTTTATACAAAAGATTCGAACATTGCTTTATATATTGCATCTTAAATACATTAGCCCTTCTTATTTGTGTTTTGTGCTCTGAGTTGTATTAAAAAAAAATCTTTCTCATATAGGAATAAGACCTTAAACTTAGGGCGGGAAGGGGTAAGTCGATTATATCAACCCCAATTCGTGACTGGTACTTATTTCATCAACTCCAAAACGATGAAAGGCAAAGTCGACTTTGGCGGAATTTGGGCTCAGTACGTAAAGCCGGACGAAATACCGCTAAGCATTTAGATATATTTTCCACTGCAAATGATCTCACCTGAAACTTCCCATTATTTGTGACATGCACGTTACCTTTGAATTTGTAGCAGTTTTCTTCAATTGGTGTTCGTATATTGACATCAGATAACAGATAATACGTTATGAGGTGAAAGTTTGTGAAGAGTTGTAGATATATGTTGTTTGGAGATTTTCTGCTTACGTAGGTTTGCTGTGTATAAGAATTCCCAGTATATCCAAATTAGTTTCAGGTTTGTAGTATATTACGTGCTGTGTATAAGTTTAAATATGTGCGATATGACCTGTCAACGTCAAAATTACCGGACGTTAATAATCGGAAAAAAAATATTACACTTTAAAAGTAATGTCTCTACAACATATTTATCTTAATTGCTTAATGAAATTGTGTAAAGTATATAAATATTCAGTCTTTTGTTTAAAGAAGATAAGTTAATGTGGTTACAAAAGCTGTAAATTTGATAGTAAGGGGTACAGCAAAGAATGATGAAACAACAACACATTCTTCCTACCAACGGAACGCTATTTCCATGCATTTTATTGATTTGTAGTTATTTATTGGTCAATTATTTCAAGTTACACAATTCACAGATACGAAGAAGAAAATATATAGATTCACATGACTATTGTATATCATGCACGTTTAAATATGAATATATTGCCTTTCTATATGTTTCATTAGAAGTATTCTCTCTTCTTATTAAAAAAGATTTAACGAACTACTGTTTTTTTTTTATTCATCTATTCGAATCCCTAACAGAAAGATATAGTAAAATATGCAACAGGTCCTTAAGACAGTATTCTGAAAAATAAACGAACGTAATCAATGATATATCACACACTATATCATGCTTTTGGCAGTCTTATGACATTAATTGTGATACATTGATGACTATTTTAGTTTAATATTGTTTTGGGAGAAAATATAAATATACAAATGCGGGGCAACTGGATTAAACATATAAATGCACACGCCCCCCCCCCACACACACGCACGCACATATGCGATTTTCTATTTATGAATATCTGAGTCGTTTTGTACGAACCAAATTGTATAGCAACATGAAAAATAAAAATTTCAATCCATTTTAACATCTAATCCCCTCCATGATACAAATATGAATGAATTTGTTGAATTTCGCTTCATAAGTTAAATCATGTACTGATTATTTATATATATTTTAATAGGAGTGGCTGTGTGGTAAGTAGCTTGCTTACCAACCACATGGTCCCGGGTTCAGTCCCACTGCGTGGCATCTTGGGCAAGTGTCTTCTACTATAGCCTCGGGCCGACCAAAGCCTTGTGAGTTGATTTGGTAGACGGAAACTGAAAGAAGCCTGTCGTATATATGTATATATATATATGTATGTATTTGTATGTCTGTGTTTGTCCCCCAACATCGCTTGACAACCGATGTTGGTGTGTTTATGCCCCCGTAACTTAGCGGTTCGGCAAAAGAGACCGATATAATAAGTACTAGGCTTCCAAAGAATAAGTCCTGGGGTCGATTTGCTCGACTAAAGGCGGTACTCCAGCATGGCCACAGTCAAAAGACTGAAACAAGTAAAAGAGAGTAAAAAAAAGAGTATACTGGACTCCAACTTCCCTTGTCAATATAAATATTACTCTATCTTTGATAGATCTAACTTGAAGCTATACTACTCCTCCCCCACCCAACTATCAGTCTATCATAACAGCCTCTAATACACGAAAACGTTCTCCTCTGTTATCAAAACTTACACCGTAACAACTCTGAATACACAACCGCCTAATATATATATATAGCTCCAATATCGAACCCTATACTTGAGACCACTAACCAGAATACTACTACTACAACTTCCACTACAATTACAGACAGGATAAATGCCAAGAACGATAGAAATAGTAATTATAGGAGTGATAATAATGTTAATGACATACACCAATGTACGCCAATCTCTAACCTCTTCTCTGACAGTATTACCCCCTCCATTCTTGAGAACAATCCTCAGTGCACTACGATGTGACTGCCGTCGGGGACCATCTTCCCTCAAAAACTCATTGCAGAAGGTCGGCTGTAATTTATAAATGCACCGTCTTCAACACGTTACACAATTCTAAAACCGTATATATAGGATCAACTATAAATTTTAAACAGCGATACGCTGCGCATCTTTATTCTTTTACATACGAAAAGCATAGAAAATCTGCAACACTCACCAGTCACATACATCATCTCAAAAACAGAAATATTCCCTGCATCTTGTCATGGTTCGTGATAGATTAGGGGTTTCCCTACCAAGGTTAACGCTCAGCCTGTAAGCTATGCCTAAAAGAGGCATTCTAATATTAAAACACAACTCTTCAATACTACTAAATAAATATAATGAGGCCCTAGGTACATGCAACTACCGCTTTTTCCATACATTCGAATTTTACCACAAATCTAAATGCACATATCCCGAACACCACTTAGGTAATCCCCAACAAGCCTATTTGACTTTCCATTAATACTACATATATGGACATGCGTATGCGTACGTATGCGGATGTATGTGTGTTTGTATATATATATATATATATATATATATATATATATATATATATATATATATATATATATATATATATATATATATATATATATGTATGTATATATATATATGTGTATATATATGCATGCATATATATATATATATATATATATATATATATATATATATATATATATATATATATATATATATACATATATATGTGTGTGCGTACATGTATGTGTGTATATATGTGTGTATGTATGCATGCGTATGAGTGTATATCTATACGCGTGTATATGTATGCATGCGTATGTATATGCACGCATTCATACGGGTTTAAATACACATATACGCAGGCCTATATAATAATGCATATATAATTAACCAAACTTGACCATTCATAATATTCTTCCCTTCCGTTTTGTGGTTTACTACTCATTTTCACACCCCTCCTATTGCTTCCTCTGTACCCATCATTTAGTGCCATTCTATCCTATCACCCCACCTTACACTTAGTTACTACTTACATTCGTATCTCTTCGTATCTCTCCCCTACTCCTATCCCACCCACTCATATCTGAACCACCAACAAACACTCCTGTTTTCCCATGTTTTCCCTTTCTTACACTTTTCATTAATTTTGTTTCTTGTTTTCGTTTTATCTTCCTCTTTCTTTCCTTCTACTTTTCTCACCTTTTCGTTTCAACTGTCTCTTCCTTTTAACATACACTTTTCTTCTTCCCTCTCTCTCCACTTAATACTACCACTACAATCTCAAATTTTCATTCACACCACACGACACCTACGTCTCCAAACATTCCATCTGTGATGAAAATATACGAACTACTATTGGAATTTACATACCACGGACAAGAAGCATTTCTGCTACTTTTACACATCACTTACCTTGGATAATGGGACTGCAACTATAACATATTTGTACATTTTAATTTTTATTTCTACATTCATTCTCCTTATTCCCTACATACCCATTATTTGTTTCCTTTTCCAAAATAACTCTGTATATAGAACTCTAATAATTCCCTCTATTTACCCATATGATATCTTGTCTGATAAAGGGGAATCCCTAATATTCCAGAAATAGCTGTAAGACTAACTTTCACATTATAAATGTCCTGAAAATTCCATACAGCGTTGGCTTTATTGTCTCATTTTATTTAACACACACATACATACAATCACACAAACACACACATGCACACACAAACACAAACATATATATTGAAATTTAACATCGTTAATTTTGTATTGTGTTACGCGATTTATTCAAGTCCACCCACGAAGAGTATATCATGTTTGTGATGTTCTCTTCATACACTGTAGTCATGTGCTCTTAGCTGAAGTGCCTTTATTTTTAATCTTAGTTTCTTCCTTTTATATGTTTCATTTCTCATTTTATTTAAGCTTCTTTATATATTTAATTTTTCTGATATATGAATGTCGACATGCTATCATTATTAAATAAACCTCAGTAATATTTTTATCAGACTTTTAGGTAAACTGCTTTTTTTTCAACTAACAGTGATATGCAGTTTTAAATTAAGCCTTACACTTTATTTCAGATTTGATCTTCTTATTATGCTGCTTCAATTCTGAGAGAATCAGAATTTATAGAATCTGATTGATGGCATAGACATTCTTTTAAATATAATTCAAATAACAATATATATATTTTTTTAAATGACTAGACCATAATACTTAGATATTCTGTATATACCTCATTCTACCAATTTTGAAAGCATATGTCATTGTAATTATTCACTTCTTTCATTTATTTGACTACAGCCATGCTGGAACACTGCCTTGAAGGGGTTTAGACAAACAAATGCACCCCAGGATATATCTTTTTAAAACCTAGCACTTATCCTACCGGTTATCTTTTTCTGAATCGCTAGTGTGTTTATGTTCGTGTGTGTGTATGCACGACGGGCTTCTTTCTGTTTTCTACTACCAAATCCACCCACAAGCATTTGGTCGACCCGAGGTGATAGCACGAGTTACTTGCGCAAGGTGAGATGCATTGAGACTGAAGCCAGAACCATGTGGTTGGGAAGTAAACTTCTTACTAAACAGCTAAAATTTCGTCCTACAGACTCCACTGCATATACACCTTTTCGACTTACGACCGAGTTCCGTTCCGACTGAAAGATCGCTAAATGGATCTGGTCGTATGTCAGGTTTATATTTTACAACACTATTTTCATCAAAACGTAACTGATACTTATATGCGATTGAGTGAGAGATAGTGACAGACAGTGGATGCCGGGCTCTCAGGGAGACCTGCGTTGTCAGAAGCTGCCATGGTTATTGAACGCGTAGCTGCCCAACGTCCGAAAATTGATGTTTTATTTATGCATTTTTATTTTACTATTTATTTTTGTGGTCGTAAGTACGGATAGTCGTAAGTCGCATAGACCGTAAGTCGAGGAGGTGTAATTCAACCGTGCTCTTTTCTGCATGCTTTCTTACGAATGAAGGCGGAGGAATTATCATTACTTCGAATCTGTAAACATCATTATTATTACAATGACATAATTCAATGTTTTATCTAAATTATCTTAACATTCATGTATTTTGATTCATGTTTACTCTCATTGTGAGATGACATCTGCATTTGAAAAATAAAAGGATATTTCTCTTTGAAAATCTTCATACATATATTCTATGAATCAACAACGCATAAATACACATATAGACACAAACATACACAAACATAAAACTATACATAAATAGACACCACACACACACTTATAGATAGCTGCTACTCTAATGTCACTCTTCGTCTGATGAAACATATTATAATTTACGTGTTGTGTTTCACCTCTAGCATTTGCAAAGAAGAAATACATGCATAAATACATGTACATTATGCGTCCATAGATATGCATAATGCATATATTTGTATATACATAAATGCACGATTAAATATACACACACACATATAAACATAAGCATATACAGACACAGACACGCAACCACACATATATGTGTGTATATAAATATATATAGGGGTTGGACAAAATAATGAAAAACCTAGTGTCATAGCATCATCATTTTGAAATATCTATAAAACCGTCAAGAGTTTGTTTACTTTTTATGGTGTTTGATTTATTATTAGTGTTGCTTGATATTTCGTCGAAACAAGACTCCGGGAGAAAACCAAAGCTTTCAGATAGGGACCGTCGGACACTTACGCGAATTGTTAAAGAGGAACACAAACGTACAGCTCCCAAAATTACTGCAGAGATTAATGACCACCTCGGGAGCTGCATAAAGCCGGATTTCACGAGACGGCTGCAATCAAAAAACTACTACTTTCAAAAACAAAAGTTGCAAAGCCTTTACAATGGAGTAACAACCTACAGAATTCGTCCCTAGAGCAATGGAAGAATGTTATTTTCTCGGACGAATCATCCTTTACCTTATTTCCGACTACTGGCTGAGTATACGTGTGGTAACAGCCAAAGAAGCATTTGATCGAGACTGCCTTCTTCCAAGTGTTAAACATGGAGGTGGATCAGTGATGATCTGGGAGTGGGGCTATATCTTGTAAATCCGCTAGCCCAATGGTTTCCGTTCATGGCAGAATTAATAGTCAAGACGATTTAAGCATTTTATCTGATCAAATTCATCCTATGGATGCAAGAACTTTCTGAAGGGAAAGGCAATCTTTCAGGATGATAATGAACCAATTCACACAGCTAAAGTTGTTACTGAATGTTACGAGGAACATTCTAGTGAAGTTGAACATCTTATCTGACCACCGCAGTCTCCAGATCTCAATATTATTGAACATTCACGGTACATTTTAGAAAAATAAGTAATGAGTCGATATCCTCCACCATCATCACTACAAGAACTGGATAATGTTTAGCTGAAGAATGGACAAAAATTCTTTTGGAAACAATTGAAACTGTGTACGAGTCCATACCTCGTAGAATTCAAGGTGTAATTACTGCCAAAGGCGGTCCTACCTCATATTGAAATAAATTTGTTTGAAATTTTAAGTTGTTTCCATTATTTTGTCCAACCCCTGTATATATATATATATATATATATATATATATATATATATAGAAAGATGACCAGTAGGGTGGACATTTAATATGCTAGAAATAGCTCACATGTTGTGTCTACTAAGACCTAGTAGTTCTCAAAAAAAATTAGCGAAATACCAAACCGTAAGCGGGAAAGACATTGAAAATTACATATAATTAAAAAGTTATTCGTGGACCAAGGTTTCGGAGTTAAAAATCTCTTACCGAGAAAATCTGCTCCATCTTCAGCACGAACTGCTAGTTGAAATTCCCAGAATCTTATACAAGTTGTTCACCGCTAGAGGCGAACGTGTATATGGTTCTGTTAATTACAACGAACTGGTAAAAAATCAAATGTCTTCGTTTTGGCGCGCTAATTCCGGAAATATGTCTGCAGAAAATAGTTACTGCGTAGCATATATCCAATTTGAGAACAGGGTTATGGTTAATTAAAATATAGGGTAAAAATCAGATATTAATTAATATCGATTTATTACCAGGAAGCTAGCATATTTAAAGAATCCGAGGGTTTCTTTAAATATGCTAGCTTCCTGGTAATAAATCGATATTAATTAATATCTGATTTTTACCCTATATTTTTATATATATATATATAGATAGATAGATAGATATATATACATACATACAAACAGAGAGAGAGAGAGAGAGAGAGAGAGAGAGAGAGAGAGAGAGAGAGAAGGAGAGACAGAGGGGAGATGATGCAAGAAAGAATGTTTTACATTCGTGTATATTTTGTACGTAGTCATTTTTTTCTTCCTCATTTGCCTACATTTCCTATTTGACATAATATATGTTGATCTGTTTCGAGTATCTGATTGCATGCAGCAGACCGCTTCAAAGCATTGTGAGAGTAATTACTTATGCCAAAATGGATATTACGGAGAAAGAAACTGTCTGCATACCTATCTTTTTTACGTGTATTCTTTCCAAAATGTCTTGTGTAACATATATTTCTTTTGTAAAGCTTCTATGTTGCCACATGAGATTATACTAATGCACTAGCATACAAGATATAAATATTTTGCTTGATGTTGAGAACGTAATCGAATATTCATTGTGTAGATTTTTAGGATATTTTTTTTTCTTTCTGAATGTTGAAGTTCTGAAAGGCCTTGCTATAGAATATGCATTTTACCCCGATGCCTACTAGAGGTGATAGATGGGAACGTTATGTATTTTTAAGATGGAATTCTTCAAACCTTATTTCATTAGCGAAACATATAACGTTAATGACAGCAGGTATTTTGTGGAGATATAATTCTATACCATTAAAGTGGTATGATGTTTTGATCTTTCAAGTGTTTTGTTGTTATGAAATGCAAATCGCTTTTATGAATTAAATTTTAGGCAAATAAATAGCTCGGAAACTCGCATCGGCCAATTTCTTTCAAGTCGAATCTTATACTTGCATACAAATATAATCCAATATCGTATAGCTATCCCGAATATATATGAATAAATATCAATATATTTAATATAATATGACTTTCATGTAATATTATTGATCATAACAACTCTTAGAACATAGTATTGTATACTGATTTTTAGTAGCACACATGGGATTCCAACGATGACTAGATTATCAGTTTCTGGACCATTTTAAGTTTATTGCCTTCGTAACTTATGTATAGAATGCAACTGCCATTGACACCTTCAGTTTTATTATGAATATTCCGTAAACTATCTTTCAGTCGTTAACTAGTATTTCATTTTGATAGGATATTTGATGTATAATATTGATAGGCGTTCAGCATTACCATTGACACATCTGACATTTCGAGGCTTTTCAATATAATTTATTGTCTATGTATAATATACTGGAAAGAGGTTTGCAGCCAGCGATGTCAAAAACAATATCTTTTCAAATGATGATCGTAAGATACAATTCAATGAAATATCCAATACTATAATATCAACATCATGGATATATTGAGAAATGCACGAACATACCAGTTTTCTTACATATCCTTGGAAGTAGGTATGTGAACATGGGCCGGTACAAAGACGATGAACTATCGTAAGATCTATCATAACGATGTTACTTTGACAGGGAAGACAAAATATAGCCATATTTAACAAATCCAGTATGTTCGAAGCTTTAACTAAATATTCAAGTTTTGCGAATAATATCTGCTTTATATACACTTCATTTGACACATAGACTAAACTTCGAATTTTAAACTGTATCAAATTGATTAAAATAAAAGGATAAAATAAAAGAATATAATATAATAGGATATATTTCAGCAATTCCACTATAGTATAACCATTAATTTTTTTTTTTTCAAAACCATCATAGCTGGCTATTTTCTGTTTATAACATATGGATTTCCTGTAAGGCAACGAATTACACCAGCTATTTAACAGATATAATGTAAAATGTGTTTCAGTTTGTATAAAATCCATTTCAAGTATCTTAATGAAAAGCTAAACTGAAAGCGTGTACGATGTGAAGTCAATCCAATAAACCATCATTTGTTACATAATCATGTCAAGTATACAACAGGATTTCTCCTGGAATGCTTCCAGTGAAGTAAATTATAAGGAAATCTCCAAATAAAAACATATACTTCACAGGAGAATAATATAAAGACTGTTTGCGAGGTTGTCGTAATGGAGAACGCCATGTTCCACAGTATAGGAAACTTGGGAGAGTCCAAGATAAAGCATAAAATGATGCTCATTTGGGTTAACTTAAATGAAGCTTCTTCATTCACAGATAGATTAATTCATAAAGCAATAACTAAAAATATCAAATGCCAGCTTAAAACAAATCTTATTGCATAAAAGTTCCTTCGCTGACACACACGCACACACGCACATGCACAAGCACACACACAAACACACACACACACACACACACACACATAAACACACACACAATAACACACATATATGTGAGCATATGTATATATATAAATGTAAAACTAAAATGTAATATATAGATGTAATGTTACATCAGAATGGAACGAATAATTTTACATCGGCGCAACAGCACTAATTTTCAAAAAGGGTCTTGTTAATCACTTAAGTAGATTTAGAGATAAAAATAAAAGATTCTAAATAAGTAAGCTAACCTGATATATTAAAGACAGAAGCAATGACTATACTATCAACTGGGAATCAATTAGTACTGCAAAACTATACAGACCAAGAACTAATAAATGTGAATGATGTTTAGAAGAATTTTACCGAACTTTTACATCTAGGGGTAATATAATAATTTCTAGACATGAGCAATTTTAATGATGCTTGCATATGAGGAAAGTTACCTTTGCTCGATATAAAGGAGTAATAATGAATTAAACAACAGTATGTTTTGAAATAACTGGCTACAAGTGATTATCCAATGAACACTTAAAGATATTTTGCGTCTGAATTCACGAACAACTCCACTCTATACAACACAGAGTAGATAAACGAAATACTTTAAACAATTAAATCAAAGTATATTAAAGTGAAGCCCCTGAAGAAACTGCAGCAGTATTATAGTAGGGTTGCAATTGCAACGTTTACTATTCGATGCAGTAGAAATATTTGTGGGTCTATTTAAAACAATATAAATACCAAGGAACACCCCTGATGCTTTTGACCATGGCATAATGCAGAAGTCAGGATAAGCACCACATTTCTAAGTCCAAACTTCTGCTCCATCCAAGGTAACAGAGTTCTTCGGGATGTCTAGAAAGTCCTCTGTGCTGAACTTGAAGCCAGACTCAATGAAGTGTGGATCCATGACATTTCCATCACTTGCCATGGATACCATCTCAGCGTCTGCAGGGAACGAGATTTTTTCTACAATTTGATGCTTGATGAATGACAGAAGCTTGACCAAATCTCAGCCCTGATTCATTTGGCCGTGGCTGTTAGGGGGTGAAGGCGTTGTCGAAAATAATTAGTCTTGCTAAGATTCCTGTTCAATGCTCTGAACACCGTTGAAAGAATCACATTGCGTTTCTTTGCAAGAGTTGTCATGGCGGAAGGATTCTGCTGTTCCATGGCTTTCTGTAGACGAATCGCTTCGCTATTTACCTGAAAAATAATGAGGATGATTAGATTTTCGAGCAACTAAAGTTTTTTTTCAAACAATGAAATGTTAAACCCACTACGTCGACTGCTTATAACACTGATCAACAAAACTAACTGTATTATATTCATTATGAATGCAAACCAACTTTTTTAGACTAATTGTTCATGCGGATTTCAAAGATTCACTCTATTTGTATGCAACACGTATCAGTCTTTCAGTAGATACATGCAACTATTTACATATTTGTATATATGAAATCATTAACACAATATATAAGGACATATTATTCTTATGAATTAAATGAGTTTATTGAGTTAAAATTCATTACTATCATTCTACAAAGTGTGAATACTCAGAAAATGGGTCAGACAAAACAGACAAATTTAGAACAATAGAGTTAGAAGCACTGTGATTTGGATTTTCCGTGTTGTTCCTAATCTGGTTCATCACGCTAAAAATCCAGCAGTAGTCAGCTATCATAATGTCATTTCAGAATCCTTGGTGGCGTTTCTCCATAGCACTAATCCCCTGGTAAAATATTTCGCCATGTTTATCAAACACTGCTTCATGGTTATCTGCGAAGAAATCCAGATGGGAGTCCAAGAAGTGAACATGCGACAACCCATTGCTGTGTAGCATTTTAGAAAATTCTTGATGTCATTCTTGTAGTCCACTGCTTTCTTGTTGCCCAAGAAATTCTCACAGATCCGATTGAAAGCATTCCAGGGCAGCAGTTCCAGTTCATTAAAGTGTTGTCTGGACGGCGGCGAGCTGGCAGAAACGTTAGCACGCCCTGCAGATTGCTTATCGTTATTTCGTTTGTCTTTGCTACCTGAGTTCAAATTCTGCCGAGGTCGACTTTGCCTTTCATCCTTTAGGAGTCGATAAATTAAGTAGCAGCTGCGTACTGGGGTCCATCTAATCGACTGGCCCCCTCCCTAAAACGTTTTTGTCATGTGCCTAGAATAGAAAAGATGCAGTGTTATTTTGAATTTGACATATTTGAGTACTTCTCTAATTTGGAGTCCGACAAAGATACCCGCTTTCAACTTCATGAGATTTTAGGAAAAGTTTCTACAATATACGCAAACCCTCTGGCATTTCTCTTCTCTAGTGTCTTAACAAACTGTTTCATCAGTTCAAGCTTTATGTGCAAAGGAGATTATAGGACATTACATGGATCTACAAGAGGTGTATACTTGACGCTAGACAATCCTTGTTGGTACAATGTTCTTGTCTGACAGTTTGATTCCTAATAATGTCTGCTACTTGCCCGGCTATCCCATAGATACAAGAAACAACAGTATTTTCTGAAACCTCACTGCATTCGCATTAACATTCCAATGACCTTTAAATCTGCACATATTTTCTATGAGTATCTTTCATAGGCAATGGCATGAAGTAAAAGTTCCATATTCTCATATGATTCATGAAGATGAATGGAATGTGCAATAGGATTGGAGGGCTTCAAATTACTATTATGGAGAAGTACAGCTTTTAAACTTTGTTTTGAAGAGTCAATAAACAAACGGCACTCTTCAGGATCATAACTTTGTTATAAACATTCGAAAAGTCCACGGATCTTACTACAAAAGTAAAGCGGCCTTCAACAGAAAAACACGTTTGTAGAACCACATTTGTATGCCGTAAATAAGTTATACGAACACTGTGCTCTAGCATACACTTCTTCAGTCTTGATGCCAACAGTTCCGCTTTGCCACATAGACTCTTGCGCCAGAAACAAAAACCCTAAATTTCTTATATTCCCTTTCTATCAATGTAAAGACAGAATCTCCACACAAGAAAGAATCAACAAGGAGAGTCTTTTCATAGAGAAATTCCAACCAGTGACCTTATTTCTCTAGGAACAGACATAAACTTCCTGTTGACAAAGACTCTATAACTTCAACTAAAGAGATTTGTATCCCCTTACACACACTTCCTGTTTTGACACCACACTTCCTGATTAACACATAAACTTTTAGCCCCTTTTCTCTTTTTTCAAACCTAACACAATTCTCAATTTTCATGCATCCTTATTTTTCCAACTATTATCTACATGGATTACCATTGAACTTTAAAAGCTCAAAGACAATGTAACGTATTGGTATATTTATTTTTTTATATATTATTTTTTTTTCATTTTTTACTTTTTTGTAAAAAACATTGTCATTCTCCCTCTTCTTGAAAATTTGCCATGCAATGAAAGTCGGTTAAAAATCTATATTAAAATATGCTTTCAGTTTAGCATTCTGCCTTATTATTATTTTTCCTTTTCCTATTATTTCTCCACGTGCGGTTAACACAACCCCACTATTTACTGATTTATATATATATATATGCATCGGTTCAGCCGCATTCTTTTAGTTCACGACACGCATTCAATCGTAGCTGGCTCTGATACTCCTTAAGCATGACAGGCATTTATTTTGCTGCAACTCTTTTCATTCAAAATTCATTGCTCACAAATCGTTGGCAGGATCTCCAGGACACATCAGTCATATCAAATTATTCGGTAATTGTTCAGTGATTGTCCTCCAATTGTTCGTCGACGGTTCATGAATTTTCGTGATGTTTTCATTTGTTCGGGGGATCGACGGTCGCCTTGAACGAAGTTGGCCTTCAGGCGACAAGTGACCATCCCTAAAGCGTGGAAACCACTTGTAAACTTATGTTTTGCTTATAGCAACGTCCTTGTAAGCTGTTTGAAGTATGAAAACTGTTTCGGCCGCCATGTTTCCCAGCAGAAAACAGAAAGTCAAGGAACATGCAGTCCCTTCGTTTCAGCCATCGCAAAAATCGACGACCAGGGTAGAAGCACTGCAAAACAAAGACGTACCACGTGGCAGTACCACTGCAAATGACGCGGCCCGTCGGCAGACTGAAGCCAAAGTATTGCATCAAATGCCTGGTAGAGGTGGGAGTCTGAACTACAACGGTCTTTTCCCACAGAGAACATTTCTATTTACTTTTGGGTACCTCCTTGTATATATATATATATATATATATATATATATATATATATATATATATATATATATATATATATATATTTGAAGATAAGCAACAAAAATTCAATAGGTTATAGCAGTACGTACGTTTCGTACAAGCTCCATTTATTCATGTGGTGAGAACACCACAGAATGTACAATGAAAATGTACTCCTCAGCTGCATAATGGAATTTCATTTTAGAAAGTCATTTTGAGGATGTTTGCAAAAAACAAGAGTAAGAGAAGAAAACATATCTCGACTATGCTGCTGTTCCACAGACAAATGAATCAAACAAAAATTTAAAATCTAATTGGAGGGATAGTAGTAATTTCAAATATAGAGGAAGGTAGGTTAAGTAGTGGTGGACAGCAGGTTAGGGGTAAATCAAACATGAGGGGAAAAAAGAAAAGGAGATGGAAGGGTAATACCCTAAGGAGTGGTAAGAATTTGGAAAAAATTTAAGGTAAGGGAATTAAGGTCAAGGTATTAAAGAAATATATCTATTCTACAGTATAAATAGAATAATACAAAGAAACACTAAATTACTAAGTTTAAAACTATAGGGAACAATTTGGGAGTACACACACACACACACACACACACACACACACACACACATATATATATATATATATATATATATACATATATATGTATGTATGTAGTTTTATTTGCAGTGCTAAATGTTTCAGTCGATGTTATCGTATATCTAATTCTGAAGTTGACATATCTTTTTGCTTGAAATTATGTACTTTATAGTTTATTTGTACTTAACAAAGAAATGTTTTAGGCGTTTCATCTTATTACTGATATAAATTTATACGTTTCCTAACGGTTCATAAGGGAACGTTCTCAGCAATATCTGAGCACACGCATATAAATTTTCAAATTGAATTCCACAAAATTAGTAAATTCTCTGTTGATGTATGTCCTTGAGATCTTGATGTATGTACTAAGAGAAAATATAGCTAATTCCTATTATTCTCAATTTATGACATGCATATTAATAGTAATAACAACACAAACAACAACAACGGCAACAATTACTACTACTACTACTCTTGTTAAATTCATATATTTAATATATTACTATCATTTGGGTTCCTGTCACATACTTCGTAATTTCATAATTTGTACCAGTTGTTTTCAACTTTGGTGATACCGATTTAGATTTCTGTACTAATTATGGAAATGAAATTCCTTTTTGCAATAAATCAATAAATATAAGTTGATAGGATTTTAAAGATTGCAAATTTTGAATAGTTTAGCCACTCAAAAGCCATCTTTATACGCATGACACTAAATCTCATAATTCTTTCAAATTTTGGCACAAGGTCAGCAATTCTGGGGGTGAGTGTAGATCCATTACACCCGATGAAAGACAAATTCGGCTTTTTCGTAATTTGGACTCAGACATAATGACGTACGAAATGCCGCTAAGCATTTTGCCCGACGTGCTAACGATACTGCCTGCTCAACGCATTACACTAAATCCCATATTAGTCGCTCGGAAATGGGGCGTTATCTGATCGTGGAATACATTAAACTTCATTGAATATGTTGGAAAGAATAAAATAGGAATACATTGGAATATACATTGGAAGAAATGTATTGGATGAATGACGTATGAAATTATTATCTAGTAGATCTCACTCCTCAGGTGTCGTTGAATATTCACTGGGGAGAGATGGTGGTATTGTAGTTTTCACGACAGTTCCATTTATGTTTATATTGCATTTGACATTTTGGAAGTGGGAAAAATTCTTACTTAAATATACTAAAGAACAGATCTTCATGAGAATACATTTAAGTCTACTTGGCCTGGTGAACTTCAAGCAGAAAAAGAAAAAAAGAAAAAAAGGGGAAAGGATAACTGTAGCGAAATTGGATTTTAAATACAAAGTAAATGATGGTGTATTCAGGTGTTGAATAGTTACGAACATATCGCTTTAAATGGATTGACAGTTGTCTTGTAAAATTAATGTGTGTGTAGGCATATGTATATCAATTTTGATAAGTATGCTGAGATAACCTATACGTCCTCCATACATTCAATATTGCCATCTGCGTTAAAATAACAAATTCTTTCCTACTTTACGTTTCCATACTCGTTTAATGTTTGTAGAACATTTGAATCAGTAGCTTGCCTTGAAGCATAGCATTGTTCTACATATTGGAAATGTTTATCACCCATTATTGAATGTGAATACGTAACGCATTCCACTTAATACGTATTTGATGAAAGATCTGGTCTCAACAACTAAATGGAAATAGATCGTATATTGATCGTTTACACCTTTAGGTGAGCATGAAGTTTGTTCGGAAATCTATAATTTTTTACATGCATTTTATCTGTATTCTTCAAATGTTCGACTTATGAAAAGCGATACGAACCCCTCTAACGAAAGCTTAAGGGTAAATAGCAAATCAAATGATACTGATATACTGACTCCAATGTAAATGTTGGCACATTTTCTATTAAAGTTTACATGATTGGAACAATTAGAAAGTGATAAATTACACAAATATAATTCCCACCACATAGATCTCTGGCGCATTATACTTACTCAAGGTAGGCAGCTGGTGACCTTTATGTAGTAGACTATCATCAAAAGATTTGTCAGTATATAAAAGGATAGAAATATGTTAAAAGTTTACTTCCGAACTATATTAGCTTATTTGTACAGGAAATCCATTCTTCTCTCTTTCTTCGTAGCAATAATATCAGTCACCTTTTCGTAGAAATTGAAAGTAGAGACTTGCTCTATTTTGTTAAGTCTTTACTTTTCAATGGATATTAAAGCGGCATAACTACAGATTTCTCCTCCGCCGACTTTGGATGATTATAAGTTTCAGAAAAATGTATATTTTGTAATGCAATTTTCTACGAATATGTGTAAATTTCGAATATTTAACACTTGGAGAGAAAAGTGTTTTAGGAGGCGGTGGAGTGGGGGAATTTTTTAAACTGCATCAGAGCCCACTTTAATTCGTCTTAACTGTCAAGAAAATGGATATTGTTTAATGAAATTCCCTGTAAACAGACCTCGGAATATGTAGGTTCCGAGGACATAGAAATTTTGGTAGAAAACAATTGAGGGTTATTTTTGAGAAAGTTAAGATGAATGGAAGTTAACATGAATGGAAGTGGAGGCCGGCGATTTTTTCTAATTCTCCATCACACCCACTTCTGAAACAATTTCCGTAAAGTATTTTATATATTTGAGATCTACATCATATAACACATATTCGTACAAAATTTCATTAAAAAAATATCCATTTTCTGAAAGTTATGATCATCCAAAATTCGGGGGAACAGAAATATGTAGTTATGCCATTAAGTAAGTAACGAAAGTCTTTGATTTGTTATTCTGTTCCTAGTGTAGTTCTTAATTCTTTTCAAAGTAGAAATCGACCTCTCCACAGAAACAGTTGTACCAGGAACTGTTAAGATTCAGGTTTTGTGTCAGAAGTAATAAAAACTGATACTTGACTTTAATTAGAACATATAATAATTGTTTAAGTAAAAGTGTTATGGATAATTATTGTTTATTATTCGGTTGAAGAATAACGTCAATTAATGTCAAGTAGTGCTAGTTTATCCCCATTGTTAACGAACAATCCTTCTTTGTTAACAATATGGGAAAATGTAGATAACGTGGTGTAGATTAATTAAGGCAGATGGTGGTTGCAACATGAATTTTGGTTTCTTAAAAACCCCTTAGATTAGACATACGAAATATTTCTATAATATTCATAGTATAAGGCAAATCGTTTATTACTAAGGTTTTATAGACTGTTCAGCCGTGGTTTGTATTTCTAATAAACGAATTTTCTTTATTTATACTTATCTGATAAATCGTATTGTTTAAACATCAATAATGTAGAAAAACCAGAAATTTGCGAGATTTGGTCTCTGCGCGTGGATCCAGATATTCACTACTATGAATTTGTCTCATCCAGTGATCTATTTGTTGACGGTAAATTGTAAATCGTATTTTTAAAGTGCCTTCATTTTCCAATGTAATCTTCGCTGAATCTGTTGCTTACGAAGGCATATATTAAATTGTTTGAAGCATAAGTAAAATGGTAATTGAGAGCAAAAAACTCCTCCCGATTTAAATTTATAAGCTGTGTTCTCAAAAAGGTTATCAAATTACCTAACATAATCCACACATTCTTACAAAGGAGGAGTATGTTTTAAGATTTTCAATGTGAATGAACTAGCACTAACTGATAACTTTATTCTTCGACAGAACAATAAGCAATAATTATCTATAAAATTTTATGGGAGCAATTCTTATATTTGTTAAATGAAAGTGAAGATTCAGTCATTATTTTTCTTGACATAAAACGAAAGCTAAAACACAATGTAATAAATATCACTTATTCACAACCCTCTTTTCTAACTGTCATATGACATATAGAATGCAGAAACCCTTTTGTGAGACAATCTTGAGCGACTGTCACACGAGATTCACACATTAACGTTCACCAATCAATCTGTACGTGAACGGATAGCGTTCTGAGCCACATTCTTTCTTTTAAAAAAACCCAGAATATTTATAACAATTCGCAGAAAAAAAAAAAACATAATTCGCGTCAAATATTTAGGTGTACACCTGACAACTCTGCAATAATTCATACTCAAAATATTATAATATTATAATGCTTCGGAAGTTCTCGGGAATTGCTACATAGAAATACAATACGGGGATGGGCAGTTGATGAGTGTAAAATTTTATGTATATAGTATTCTCAACTCAATCCTGGATGCAGAAAACCACTTTCTTTAAACAAAAACCACGTTTCTTTTTGGCGTTGGGATAGGTGTATATATTTGGAATCTCTTTGATGCATACATTCCAGTTTGTTTAATATTTCATGTCTTGAAGTTTGTGCGAATGACGGTATGTGCGCGCGTACATTTGTGTGTGTTACATTAATAGATACAGATATAGATAATGTTCTCTGAACTCACTCGTCACTATTTTTCCCGCTTTATGTGGCAATTCGCTAGTCCAATATACAGCTGGAGAGGAAATCCATTCAGTAAATACTTGTGAGTTATACTCTCAACTCCTGAACGTTTAAAGGATGCAAATTTAGTTCCTCAGTATTGTAAATATATAAAAGCAAACAGTGGAATACGTACGGCAATGAATTATTTTAACGATCTAATAATTCTGCCAAATCGTCATTTTTGCTGTGTGATAGATTAGGCGCAAGGGCACACATTTTGTGTTTTACTACGTTCTTTTTATAATTGTATATTCATATATGTACAAATATTTAATCGAGTCGTATAAGTTATAATACGTGTACCAAAAATTTAATATCGTAACGTATTGAACTATGAACATTTTCTTTGCATATTATGTTTTCTACTGCTAACATAACGAAGTATTATCGATTCTTCCAGATATGTCTATATTTACATCTGAAATTATTGTTCATACATAGTCATACAAACGCATGCATACTATTGTACACACACACACAAACACACACACACACACACACACACACACACACACACAAACAAACACACACACACGCATGCACACACATATATGCTCTAGTAAACACACGTTACTGTAAGTACACAAGTTACTATATATATACTACTGTAAACACACATGTTACTATGTATATATATATATATATATATATATATATACATACTCTAGTAGACACATATGTTACTGTAAGCGTACGCATCTATCAGTTTTGTAAAGTGTTTGTGTGCTTATTATAATATCGTTTTCTGCATTGCTTGCATGGTGAAGATACATTTATATATATGGATTTTTATATGGAGAACTTCAAAATTTCAAATATCGAACTTTTATATGTTAGAGATCCAAAATTATTCTTATCTATGTGCATCCCTGTAAGATGAAAGTTTAACAAAACTCAAAAAAAAAAAAAAAAAACTTGCATCATTCCCTTCTCATATGTAATTCATTAGCAGTCCTCTTAAATTCTATCTAACATATCGTAGCCATAGTAACGCATACAGTAACTATATTTCGTCGGAAAATGTTATTATAAAATCGAACTTTGTTGATTTATATCTTTTCAGAATTCAGTGACAGTCTCCGAAAATAGATCAATGAAATAATTTTGTATATATAGTATATTCTGTTCTCACTATTTGAGATTCTTTTCTTACATCTCTAATTCATTTTCTTAGATATGTGTTGCCTATTAAGTCACTGCTAATGGCAAATATGTACATATTTTAAAATTGAAATGCTATCAAATGTTTCTTTATATGAGTTAATGATTGTGTTATGTAGATACTAAACATCTAATATTTCTTCAATTATGATATATTGTCTCACTTTCCGTACATCTGTATAGTATTGTAGCATATTCTTATTATTATCACCAGTTCTTCTTATCTAACCCTCTACTGAATCTCAGTTATTTACTTTAGCCTATGTTTATTAATATCATAGTATGGCCTCTTCATTTTGGCAAAATTAATTCAGATATTACCGCTTAGATTAAATGCAGAAATGCAACAATGTGGATAGCTTCTTCAGTTTACATTCTGTTTGTTTTGCAAATGATATCATTTAAACTGAGGCAAAATCACGTAGGATTATTAATTCAAATGCAATACATACATTCATGCACGCGCGCGCACACACACACAAACACACACACACACATAGGCAAATGCTACGTATTTTTCATTATATTTTAACAGATCTCCCTAGCTATTACAAACCATCTGGAATAACAATCTCCAAAACAACATTTATCCAATCCAACACATGATGCTACATTCGTTTTCACAAATACATATAGTGCATACCAATTCAATATACACTATATGTATTTCCTAACGACACATCAATTTTGGGGATTAAGAAAACATTGCTATTACAAATATCCTTCTGGTTGCAATCACATATTTCACTTAACATAACTCTCATAGGTTAAGATTTTGGTCTCTCTGCATAACAGAGTGACGTGAAACCAACATTATTCTAATGAAAAATTTTGTATGTGTGTTGTGTGTATGCGTGTATACATGTATGAACGTATGAATGTATGTAATGATTATTGGTATGAGCTGCTGAGATTTCAGTGGCTCTGATCACTGCCGATTTCTTCATAGAATTCGAGGGAAGAGATAGATACAGAGATGGAGATGAAAGGAGATACAGAGATGGAGATGAAAGGAGAAGGAAGAGAAATAAGATAAGAGATGAAAGGAGAAGGAAGAGAAATAAGATAAGAGATAGATGGAGATAGAGAGGTAGAGATGAAAGGAGAAGGAAGAGAAATAAGAGTCAGTGCTTAATTAGAACATTATTGATCGAACTTCAAAGATTGACCAGTGAAATGTATCTCAGCGGGATTCGATCTGAGAGCATAGAGACCCGGAGCGGATGCCGGAAAGCATGGTATTCGGAGCCTAAGACATTGCTACGCAATAAAGGTATTGAAAACAGAAATATAGTTAGAAATTGAATGTATGTAAAAAGATGATATTGGTTAATTAGTTAAACTAAATCTAACACTTAAATGAAAATTCTTTTATGGAACACTATACAGTGTTGATTCTCTCGGTATTTTCTTTCAGCGTATAAATTAAATAGAGCAATTTATTTTATTCACCATGTCAGGACTTCGGCATGTTTTATGGTTAGAGTTTTAATGATACTGCGGACAGATTATGGGTAAGGTTATAAACAAGTGGATAGCACTTAAAAAAAAAAATTAATTAAGATGTCTGGAATTTTTCAGAGGGTGACCTTAAACATTAGATGTCTGAGTTTGCAAAAAAAGAAATATCAGACTTTGAAAACGTTCATTTAAATGGCTTAGATTTCAAGGACGAAAATTGTATACGATTCGTGTATAAAGTTAGAAAGATTGTTTGTAATATTTGTTTTTATTTTTGTTATTCAATGATATCAAGGTCTTTAGTTCTCTTTTGTGTGATAATGGAAATAAAGTCTTGAAAATTGCGGTCAATTGTTTGTTGTAAAGAAGCTACCAAACGTTTCAAGTACATTTCTGTTTCCGTATTTACATCTTCCATATAAAACTTACTTGAATGAGATACAATCTAGGAATATTCAGTGAAATATTCAGTGAAATGAAATACAATCTAGAAATAACAGTTTCAACTTCAGTGTTACTTAACTATTTGTCATACCGAAAAGTACTCAGAAACGTCATATAACTTCTAAAGAACTGAATGTTAATGATTATGTGGTTAATCTACTTTAATGATGAGAACAATTATTGAATATCATGAACCATATGATGAATTTGAACTAAAAAATTAGGGGATCAACCTAACTACGACGGAAATTGCATTAAACTTGTCGCAGAAACATCTTAGAAATTTAAATAAGAACATCTTTTCACTGTAAAAATTAGCAAATGTTAGTAATAAAAATGTTATGCTATTAAGTATAATGGTTCTAAAGACGATTACATAGGACAAAGAAAATTGAGAGCCAGACTGAACAATGATAGGAAAGAATTACGAGATGATGCGCAGATACGGTGAAGGGAAAATTTAAACGTGAAAATCAGCAGAGAAATCTTCACACTTTAGTTTTCTGCTGTTAATTTCGCACATAAAATCGAGAAAATAATGAAAATAAGTTTGTCGAACCTAAGAGAATAACAGAATGTGAGAACTGCAAAGCTTATAAGCTGACTACAAAAGAGTGATGCTGAAGCTGTAAAATTTTGCATGC
>NC_142932.1:53925264-53935264 GCF_046866305.1 Octopus bimaculoides | reverse complement strand
TATATATATATATATATATATATATATATATATATATTATACACATATATATATATATATATATATATATATATATATATATATATATAATATATATATATATTATATAATATATATATACATATATATATATATAGATACATATAATATATATATATATACATATATATAATATATATAATATATATATATATAATATATGATATATATATGATATATATGTATATATATATAATATATATATATTATATATATATATATATATATATATATATATATATATATATATATATATATATATGTATATATATATACGTATATACACTAACACACACACACACTCTCTCTTTCTGTTCTCTCTCTCTCTCTCCCTCGCCTTCAACCTCTCACTCTGACTCTTTCCTCTATATATCATATGCAGACCGTAACTGATGGACGAACTAAGGAAGAAACAAGCATAATTGAGTGAGTAGTAGTAGTAGTAGTAGTAGTAGTATTAGTAGTAGTAGTAGTAGTAGTAGTTGTAGTAGTAGTAGTAGTAGTAGTTAGTAGTAGTAGTAGTAGTAGTATAGTAGTAAATAATTGTCACCACACGTCGGCACGTGTTCACGAAAATTCTTGCAGCTAAAAATGTAATGATTTACATGCTCACACGCGTCAATGCACATTACATATTACTGATAGATATGCGGGGAGAACTACGGAGAAATGAATCTCTTAAGCTGACAGTAGCACACTATCTGATGATTTATTAATCTTAATCTAAAATCTATCGATCTAGTAATCCCATTTGGTTGATATTTTCTTCATTACAAAAGCATTGTTTACAACTCCTTTATCTTTGGGAAGAAGTTATATAATTCTCAAGTGCACATCGGTTTTTTATGCTAAATCTTTTATCCGACAATTAAATTACGGAAGTAGAACTACATTTTTACTACGTTGTAGATACCTTACAGCACTCTTGTCTATAAATATTTTCGTATTCAAAATATTAAGTATATCTTGCTGGTGTGGAACTGATAAAATATTTCAACGATGGTAATAAGCTATATAGCCTAATTGTGCACGGCGTAGTGTAATTAACCTCAAGGTTACAGCGTTGAATCATTTATTTCTACTGTTTATACATCGCAAATATAATTCAGATATCGATCATGCATCCTATAACTGCAAATAACAAACAGCAGTCTCAACATAAGCCCGCCAATTACTTAAAATAATTCTTGCCAACAGACATTTTAGGAAGGCGTAAAGTTATTCAATAGTTATGCATATAAACTACTTTTGTAACGTACAGGCAATTCAGTTTTGATTGAGTGATTATACATATACCTACTTATTTTATGTTGCATATATTTGCATTGCGATAAGTATTGTGCGTGCCTCTAAAATGTCATATAATTAATAATGAAAAGAGAATAGAATTTCTGACTCAAAGGTTTGAATGAAAAATATTAAAGAGTATGAATATGTATTTCACTTCATTGAAAACAATTTTTAATGAAAGAAATATTGAATATAAAATGATATATCTATTATAATAGAATACTCAAAAACCAGCATTATCAAAGAAATTCTTCAATGCGCTAGCATTTATCTGGAATAGAAACTATTAGTTTGTAGTAGATTAGAGTCGCTAAGATTAGAACAAAAAAACTATGTAGTTTTCTCATTTTGTAAGTAAACATTGATAATGATAGAATTTACGTCCCCAATCTTCATGTTTGATATTCATTTCAATTACATTTCAGAACACAAAAGAAAATAAGCTACTACCAGTGGTCAACGGATATGTTGTGCAAGAAATTCACCAAAGAGTAGATGATACGCTAGGTTAGAATATAACACAACAGGGTTAAATTAATGTGTATGCAAATACGATTTCCACATTCGCATTCTTTCCAGTGGATATATACCCAGCTTCTACTATTTGCCATTGTTTATTATAGCAACGAAATTACATGTCAAATTACGCCTAACAAAACGATGAAATTTTGAAGTGCTACAAATATGCATGATTAATTTCGGAACTTTCTACTTTCTATGCTACAAAGACCTCAAAAAGTGAAACAAATAATTCATGTAATTATGCATATATATATATATATATATATATATATATATATATATATATATATATATATATATATATATATATATATTATATAGTATAACAAACCTGAAACTCTGAGTAACAACCTTTGTTATATTTGTGTTACTTTTAAATAAAGTATGTATATATATAACAAAATAAGGAAAGGAACTCCTTCAGAGTGTATGTAATACAAATAATTCACTGGTACATCAGTTGAATACCACATAAATGTGAGTATAATACAAATTACAAACAATAAATCAAATAAAGAGATTCAGTTGACAATTCAGTAATTTATTTATATGATAATATACTAAGAATATAATATAAGATAACATAAAAATTCATTAAGAAATCAAAAGTGCCGCCGATTCGTTTAAGCTTATATACATTATTTGACATATAAACATTTCATGTCCACTTGTATAAGTCCTTTCAGAGCTTTGGTTATAGACTGACGAAATTCTGTGTGAAAGGACAGCTAGATTGTAAAAACGGTTTATTCAAATGCCTATGTATTATGAGCGTGAGCATTAACTTTTCAACTGCATAAAAATTACAAATAAAAACAACACAATTATAACGGACAAAATAATTAAGTAATTAAAATCTACAACTCAAATAATATTAATCCAAATACGTTTAGGTCGAAGACAATTTTTGGCTATTATAATAACATACAACAGGAACATTATATTATAATAACATACAACAACACTAGGTATATAAAATAAGTATCAGTGTCATACTTAATTAACAGACTGTAATAAAATGTGTAAATGAATATAAATGGTAATATACTATTATATTAGTAATATATAACAACTCCTGAGGCGGCCATTTGGCAGAAAATTTAGCACGCTGGGCGAAATGCTTAGCCGTATTTCGTCAGTCTTTACGTTTTTATTTTCATCCTTTCTCGGTCGATAAATTAAGTACTTGTTGCGTACTGGGGTCGATCTAACCGACTGAGCCCTTCCCCAAATATTTGGAGCGTTCTGCCTAGAGTAGAAATAGAACCCCCCCCCCCCCGATAAACTAACTAAATAAATAAAGAACATTTTTTGTTAGTAACATGAAGCAATTTCTATACATTTGTTCTTGGCCTCTCCTCTTCACTACTATATCTCTCTCTTTCTCCCTGTCTCTCGTTGCTCACCTATATTCTACTTCCTACCCTTTTTCTCCCTCTACCCCTCTTTCTCCCTACCCCTCGCTGGTCACATGTTTCCAGCTACTAATTCTTTTCATATCGCCAAGCACACACGAACATTCTTCGTCCCGTTTCCTTCCAGTTCGTTGCTTCACAGCGTTCAGTATGCACATATTTTTTCACGTCTGGCCGTATAGCCTTCTTGTTTATTTTCACTGTTTCGTTTTCCTGTCTTGTTCTTTTTCCGGCATTACATTCCTCCATGGTAGAAATTTAATTTGTGGTCCGTGGGAAGAGTCATTCTAACGATGCGTCCTGCCCTAACTCTTCAAAATGCTTAGTTTTAGAATGGTGGCATCTGATGAAGGAAATGTTCTCCATGTGGCCTTGCATACATATGTATATATATATATATATATATATATATATATATATATATATATATATATATAATACAAATAATGAGTATATGCACATATACGTACATGTATGTACATACCTGCATCTACATGTATATATAGATGCATATCTGGGTACAGGACGTTGCAAAAAAACGTGAACAAAACGATAAACAGAATACACAAAATACAGAGGCTACATAGAGAAATTTCCTTCATCAGCTGCCACCATTCTAAAACTAAGCGTTTTTATATATATGCATACATAGACACACACACACACACACACACACACATATATATATATATATATATATATATATATATATATATATATATATATATATATATATATATATATATATATATATCATAGGCGTACGGTCCATGGGAGCAAGGGAAGCAATGCATCCCTTAAAAATTATAGAAACAAAAATGAAACTATATTACTTATTTTTCATAAGATCGTTCTTCTAATATTCTGTAAAATTGATATAAACTACATGACATCATAGTCCTCAGGCTTTTTTGTCAGAATTAGCATGAGACGACATGCAGTGGCAGACGACACAAAAAAGGTCTGTTCAAGGAAGGCAACACGAGCTGTTGCATCCTTTTCGATGTAATATTTAAAATGACACAAAGAGAATTTTTTATAGTAAGAGAAGGTAACAAATAGTTTTAAATGCTAATAAATACTTATACGCTTCTGTTAATTTTCTAACAATTCGCAATACCTATGATATATATAATCATACGTTGATATATAACACATAGGTAAAGGGAAGCAAGTTCACATTCTACTTCCGTCTGAAAACACGGTGTAAAGATAACATGCACGTAGTTTTCTACATTTATTCAACTAAAATTTTATAATTTTCAAATTACAAAACACACTTAATATAAAATATGAATTCTGTTCATTTTAAAATAGCCGTATAATATGAACATAACAATCTGATTCAAATAAATATCTGACAGAAAATTTGGCCATTGCTTCCCCAATCAGGAAGTTCCCCGCACGCCCCTGTTATGTATATATATATATATATATATATATATATATATATATACAGTAGCTTTATATTCTCATTCAGGGATAGCCAAGTCCTATACAAGTAGTGGTTAGTTACTTATACAAATAATATTGAACGTTATATTTGATACTCAACTGTAAGATAACTATGTAAACCGTGGTTTATATATATTTCTTTATTATAATAATACGATGAGAAAACACTGAACTAATTAATAAATCATTATTTATTAATTAAAAACATTGACAAACATCACTCACCGCTGTTTTAATTCAGAGTTTAATTCATTAAACTGAAAATCATTTGAAAATTGAGTCTCTTCAGAGGAAGATAAAGATATACAAAATAGGCATTCAATTCCTGCATGTTGAGCAATCGGGTGCAAACTGTTAACTGATTTATACATAAAGAACATAGTATATGAATAGCAGAGACCTCAGAAGGGGAATAAGACTGTGTCTAATAGAGTTATAAAACAATATATTCATCTGGAGTGTAAAGTATAAAAAAGCTCAAGTAGATATAGTTGGTAAAAATGTCATATTGTGCTGGCCGGTAACGTATTTTTCTGCATTATATGGATAATTTATCCTGATCACGCTATTTATAGCATTATCACGCGTTTGGGAAATAAATTTATTTCTGTATCTTATTCTTATTAAATCAATATGAACTTAGTTTGTAGAGTTTAATTCAAGTGTATAGTTACTAATATTTAATTAAGGTGGAAGTCATTCAGACTATCTATTAAATATCGAAATTGTTAAAAAGACCAATAAGAATATGAGCTTAATTTTATGGTAATAAAAGTTATAAATAAAAACATGAATAAAGTAAAATAAATAAATCAAAATTGATAAAGTAAAGAGTGAAAAACATAGAGAGAGAAAAGTAAATAAATGAATAAAGTATTATAAATTATTGCCTTTCACCCCTTAAAAAATTATTATCGCAGTAGACAAATCAAGATAAAGAACTACTGAACAAAATTTAATTCAAATATTTCAGATATGCAGCGTTCGTATAATGAATATGTTAAGTTGATAAATTATGGCGATATGGTATTTATCATAAATAAATAAATAAATAAATAAATAAATAAATAAATACAAAAATAGGAATGAATGGGAATGAAAATATGCTAATAAAAGTGATAAGGGCTTAAATATGGGTCAATTCAACAAATTAAATTAAAGTTTATTGATGAAAATATATAAATAATAAAATATATAAATAGTTAAGTATAAAGCTCGCAAAAAAGGAAGTAGGTATTCATTTAGAGGTGAACGGCTAAAGAAAATCTACTACATATATGGGAAATTCTGTATGTGGGTATCTTTGAGGAGTTGTTAGCTAACTTCTCCTACATCATTTTATCGATTTTGACACGTGAGTAGAATACATGCCTGGAAACCTCATGGAATACTCAGATCGTTGAAAAAAATCGATAATATGGCTCCTGGAAGGGATCCTCATATATATCTAATATATTTCATTTTAACACCCAAGGGAAATAAACCAATTCTCCCAGATTTTAAGAGCGAAGGGAAATAACCCATTCATTTTCCTAAGCCATTTGGTATAAACCAAATTAAGTATGCTTATTTCTTAGTATTTGAACTGTTAGAGTTATTTTCGCAAATTATCCAGTACAACCCTTAAACAAGTAAATAGTATTTTCCTAAACAATAGATCCATTTATTTCGGTTAGTGACTTATTCACGAATATACCAACACTAGCGCCGCTGAGGGTAATATTCTCTGGGAACGCTAAAAAAGCCCGTTATTTACTTTGAATTGTTATTTTCTCATATCTGATTATCCAGTTATTACGTAACGTGCTTCACGAATTTAGTGTACATACTTTGTTTGTATTTCCTCTAAAGTTCTATATTCTCTGTGAACACATTGAAGCCTTTTTCGGGGATAGTTTATTTGAATTCTTACTATCGAGTAACTATTTTCATGTTATTACATAACTGACTTCACAATTTGGGTATTCATAACTTATTGGGAATTTCTAAAAACACGAGCCAGTGGAAGACAGTTCGGTAGTCTCTGTAAATGCACAAGTACCGTTTTGAGGGCTACATACTTTGTATTGTTTTGGATTAGCGAAACAATTATGAGGACGGAATTACAGGGTACGTCAGCTAGTCTAGGAATGATCTAATTTAAGGACATACCAAAGCGAAAACAGATAGAACTAAATAGCTACAGTTTTGGTTCAGATAGGTCAATTTATTTGATTTAGTTGAGAAAAGCTTACGGAAAACTAGGAACAAACTAAATTAGGGACATACACAAAATACGAACCGGTGAATGCAAATATAATCGATAAGACACGTGAAAATTATTATTGACATGAGATACACATGCGTTTAAAGAGAGAGTGTGGGAGTAATATATAGGAATTATGAAAGTTATTATTTTGCTTACTAGGAGATAAGTAAGAGTACGCTGTAGTTATATTATGTATACGGATGTTAAGAATGGACCAAATATAAGATCAATGGAAAACAGATAGTCAAGGGGAGGTAATTCATAATAAATTGATCAAAGCAAATAAATAAATTAGGCTAGATAGAACACGTGCATATTATATATTCTTGGTGAGGTGTGCAACGTATGAAGTAAAACAATATTATATTAAATGATAAATTACGTGGATTTATAACTAAAACATTAAAGCATTCTACCAAAAATAAGAAGAAAGAATAAAATATATAATTAATAAAATGCTGGAAGAATAGAGGGGATAATTTAAAATTTAATCGTAGGTAGGTATAAGGAAAATTGTAATTATAGTTTATAGGTGGTGATAGGACCAAATATAATTTAAATGTTAAAGGCAATTAACAAAAAAATAATGAAAAGTTTAGCTGTAGGAATTTAGTTATGAAGAGAGAAGCCCACATTATAATTAATAAATATAAAAATGGAACAATAAAGTTAGGTTCAAGATACAGTAAACACAGTATGTTTACAAAATAAATATTGAATTTATAATAAGATATATATTTATTAAAATGATAAGAAAAGCAATATGAATAAGGGAGGTTAAATACATATGATTATATAAATAATACATGGTAAGTAATAAATATAATATAATGGGGGATTCATAAAGGGTTACAGAGAGTAAAGCGAGAGAGAAAGGGGTTAATAAGCTATTAAACTATTTAAAAAATATAACCATTCATGTAAGCATAATAATAAGAAAAACAATAAATTAAATTGCTAAAATGTAGTATATCTAAGTATTAAAATTAAAATTAGAATATGGACATGTATATAGGTGAGACACTAATAGACACTAGATAGTTAGTAATGAATAAATATAAATGGGAACATTTAAGAAGGGTATACCATAAAGTAGTAAGGGAAATTGGTGAGGAAGTTATTATATAATTTCAGCAGGCATGCTAGTAATAGGAATTAAAATAGCTATATAATATTTTAGCCATATTTAGAAAATACAAATTCAGTTTTATAAATACAAGAGGGTGGCGTTCATTCCTGAATTTAAAAATATGGTTTTTAGCAGAGGAGAGACAATAAATGATTTTTCATTTAAATATAAAAAACAATTTTTCATATTAACTTGATGGGAAGGTGACGAAGCAAGTATTTCCCATTTCAGATCTGCACTGTATATACCTATCTTTTAACTCACAAATAAATTAACTCAGTCTCGTTGAATTAGATTTATCTTTATTTTCCTAAAATATAGAGATGCGTATACAGACATACACATATATATATATATATATATATATATATATATACATATATATATATATATATATATATATATATATATATATATATATATATATATATATATATATATATATATATATATATATATATATATATGGATATATATATATATATATATATATATATATATATATATATATATATATATATATATATATATATATATATATGGATATATATATATATATATATATATATATATATATATATATATATATATATATATATATATATATATATATATATATATATATATATATATATATATATATAAACGTGTGTGTATGTGAGTCATTGTAGTATGTTAGATAAGAATCATAGGCAGGAAGTCTCATCATCGATTTACTCAAGACGAAAATATTTTTGTGATTATGTTTCTAAGCGGTCTTAGTTTTATTCTAAATTAACTTCACATAAAATTTGTAATCGACGGTCTTTCTATATACCATTGAAATCTGATAATGTTTGTTTTCTTTATCAGCAAACATCTATAAACATATATGCGCGTGTGTGTGCGTGAGTATGTGCTTCGGTATGACCGCAGCATAGCTCAACGAATAAAAGACTAGAACTTGCTTATACATACATATGTAAATGTATATACATATTCACATGCATACATATATATATATATATATATATATATATATATATATATATATATGTGTGTGTGTGTGTGTGTGTGTGTGTGTGTGTGTGTGTGTGTGTGTGTCTGTGTGCGTGTGTGTGTATGTATGTATATAGAAACAGAGATAGATTTGAGCGAGATAATGTCGTGGGAAATGGATCAATATATTGATATTTCTCTATATTTTGGTGTGTGATGAGGAACACATACTAAGATGTCGTAAGTGATTATTTATTCGATATCATTTTACCATTGTCCCAAGAGTTTTAAAGAGAAATAATTTCCATAATTTCTTTTTCTTCAACATAGATTGGCCTTGATCAACGTCAGCTAAATCTAAAGGTATTCTGTCCGAGAACAGCGTAACACACTGTAATTGTTTGCAAAACCCATTAACATGGTTGAGAGAGATGCAATCTCTAGATTTTCAGATTCGATCACCGCTATCCTATTCTATGTTTAGTTCTTAAATATATAACATTTGTACAGATAATGCGTTTCATAGAATTAAACACAATGTTTAATATGCTATTGTGGCTTGCTTGAATTAGGTAATTCAAATTCAATATTATACAGGGTCTTCGGAGTAAATTTGACAGTTTGCATAAAAGAAAACACAATATCCTATCCAAAACTAAAAATAGATTCGAAAATAAGAACTTATGAACTAGATTATTTGGGTGATAATAGTTTACTGATATTACCCGCCCTCAGACGTCTCCGAAAGTGTGTGCATGCGTTTCTGACTGTGTCTCTGAGAAGATCTAACACCTACACGCTCTTGGCCGCCAGCTCAACCTTGGTGTTACTGTCAGTGTGTTTGATGTCTTTCTCGACTGTGCCCCACACATAATATTCCATAAGGTTGCAACTGAGGAGATTAAGAGGCCAGAAATTGGGGCT
>NC_142932.1:53917764-53922764 GCF_046866305.1 Octopus bimaculoides | reverse complement strand
GCCATTATTATTTTTATATTATTTTAAAATGAATTTAAGAACGTAATTTACTTGTAACACGGTGGAAAATTTATCACAATCATTGAAGATGGAACTAACTGTTTAATTAGCTTCGAAGTAGACCATAAGATGCTATATTAATATAGTATTACTTGGATTACTAAAGAAAGCTCTACCTGACCTCATTTCCTTTCTCACTGAAAATAGTTTCGAAGTCATGGAATGTTAACAATTCATGGAGGTTCTTGACTCCTCCCTCTACCTCTTTCTACACTGTCAGGTATTTGCAATTGCTGACTGGATTTGACCATTTGACCTCAGTCAAAAAGCACTAAGTCTAAAAATGAAATTGTCAGTCAGATCGTTTCTGTCATTCAGACTACCAGCACCAAATGTTTGCCAGTTTAAAAAAAAATTCTCTTTAATATTTAATGTTGATTGTTACATTGCTGGACTTTTGGTTTACCTATCCCATATAAGTTAGAATTTCTGCCTATTGAGCAAGATATTTCGTTGCTTCGTTTATTTTTTAAGACTATTTTCCGTTTAATTCAAATTTACTGTCAATTGTCACACACGCAGAAAACAGCCCCCCCCCCCTCCATACACACCACACACACATACATGTGCGCATATCGCTTTTGTAAAATCTTTTGAACTTTCGAAATGTTAGTCCAAATGACTGGAATCTGTGTTATAGAACGTTTGAAAAATAGTTTTTCAAACAAGACTTTGAAAGTAAGCAATGAATTGCCAAATGATGGCAAACCAACAACGCCGAAATTACTAAGTTCCGATACAAATCGTATTCAGACTAATCTGTATGAAAGGAAAAAAAATGCGTAGCTGGAGGTGCTAATCTAAATAAGTTATTCTGCAGGCCATGCTTGTTATGTAGTTTAGAAAAAGCTGTTTGGAGTGATAAAGTTTACGATGATTCAAATAATCGACATATGGTCATTCTAAAACTAGAATGTTCTCAAAAGTATATACAATTTTTGATAGATCTTAAAACACTTCAGATAGAATGGCAATTATATTAAATGCATATGAAAAGAGAAACAGAACATACAACAGCACGATGAAGGAATTAGATGAAATAGATCCATTCTGCGGCGGTTGGTCGAGGCAGTGAATTTTCGCGGACGCCAGGAATTATAATTTCGGGGTTCGTTGGAATCTAAAAATGCAGTAATCACTGAAATTAGAAAGAACGCATATCTAATCAGTAAATATGATGAAATATTGGAACGCCATCTTCATCCAGCTTCTGTTTTCTTACGTCTCTCAAACAGAATTCAAAATGACTTGATCGATGCAGTTTAAAAAGTTATGTTGTGATGAAATAGAAAATTAACTGAAGCAGGCGAAATTAGAAAATTAACTGAAGCAGGCGAAATTCATATCCATTCCAGCAAATGAAAGATACGACGTATGGCACTATCTACGTCTGTCAACTTTTTACCTATACTACAAAAAATATTGTGTTATTAATAAACAATTTGTCGGTTTTAATGATGTAAGAGCAGATTGTTCAGCAAATGCCGTATCGGAAAATATTTTGAAATGCGTTTACACGTGGAAGTGTGATAACAAATTAATTGCTAAATGGACTGGGTACATCTTTTACGAAATCACCTAAACACTCTAATGCATTACATAAAACAGATTTTTTAAAAGAGTTCCCAAAGCTATAGGATGTAGATGGAACTACTCCTTTACGTCTTGTTCTTACTATAAAAGAAAATTGAAATTTCATAATCAGCTTTTTTGAAGACATCTTTGAAAATCCTGAAGCATGTGATGAGGCCACAATAAATCTGCTGATGTTTCATTTCACTGCTGATATTTTTCCCTGATGTCTTATTTAACGTCCTTCAGGCTAAAAATCATGACATAGTGCATTGCTAGAGCAAATAGATGAAACTAGAACCGTGCTCAAAAATAAGCTCGATACTTTGTATTTTAGAGTAGAAGTATGGAATCAATACTTTATATGTTAGGGTAGAAATATGGAATCGAAATTAAGAGACTCGGGAATAAACCTATTGATCCTCAACATCATTATAGAATGCTGCTCTATAACAAAAACTATTGGCACAATAGTTGGCCAATTAAATTCATAGAACTTTTCAATTTCACCTAAAATGGGGAATGCTGCAAAAATATCCAGTGGATGCTTTATATTCTTTAAAACTACCTCTGGTTGTTTTAATACGATTGCAGATTGAACTAAATGTTACGTATTCTATGCATGATTTTAACAAGCAAAGAATAATTTGATGCATTACATATACATCAATTGAAAAAAATTTACTCCAACAACTAATTGAAACAAAAGATTTCTATGATAATGCAATAAATATATTTGTCCTGAAAAGATCGAAGAACTGAATTAAATTATAAATCAGGTATGTAGATATTAATTTTTCGTACATCTGGTTCGAAATTTTTCAACGCTTTAAAAAAGTACCCCTGGTCATTAATTTGGTTCTCTAAATTAAACAGATTTTAAAAAATGAATCCAAAAATACAAGGGTACGCTAAAAAGTTCATAGGCTAGATATGAAGAATTAAGGCTTGAGCTGCAAAATTGTGCATGCGCTCTAATTTGAACCTGTCTTATTAATGAGGGTATTGTTTCCTTTCAGGCAAACTGCTTTCTAACTATTCCAGAAGACTTCAAAAGTAACTAGTAGTAACTTCTCATGAAAATTAACAAAATTTGGCAATGTGGTATTTTCAAGTACCTTCACAAAAATGTTCTAGCCCACAAGGACGTTCATACAGACATAATTGCTACAATTCGAGGCGGCGTTCCAGCTTAATCAAGAGTGCCAAAGTGAGCAACTTAATTTTGGAAAGGTCTGGAGAGACTTGAACATGACCCGAGGAAAATATTGATTGTTTTCACCACATGTTGATGGATAAGAGGCGATTAATTATAAATTGAATAGCCAATGTTATTAGCATATACCGTGAGAGTTGAGAATATTCTGCACAATTAACTTGGCATCACAAAGTTTTCTGACACATGATCAAAGGTGCACCGTGCAAGAAAATTTGACATTATGTCAGGCAGATCCAGCTGATTACATAGAACGTTTCCTAACCTATGTTGAGCCTTAGGTTCATCACTAAATAGACCATCGATGCAGTGGAAACAACCCTCCTCACTTTCTCAAATGGGGACCAAGATCCTTTCAAATGCATGGAAAGTGGTGGCCTCGATTTTTTGGAATGGAAAGGCATTATGTTTACTGACTACCTTCAAAAGGGCCACAATATCAATAGACAGTACTATAATAACTTGTTGAGTCAGTTACCAAACGCCCAGGAAGACTGATGAAAAGTGTCTTCCTTCGTTTGGTTAATGCTGCAGCACATGTGTCCCTGGTTTCATTCGTTACTATTCGTGACAGTGGCTTGAACTAGGTGATCACAGTCCGTATATTCCTAATTTAGACCCACCTGATCATTATGTGTTTGCGAACATGAAAAACACTTGACTGGGAACCAGTCTCGCAGTGGTTATGACATCATATCTGCTGTTGATGACTTTTTTTGACGGACAAGATGAACGCCTCTTCACTAATGGGATCCAAACACTCCAACACCGATGGAAGTAAATATGTGGGGCGCAGGTAGCAACTATGTTGAAAAATAAAGCTTATTTGATCGAATTCATTGAGTATTTTGGTAGGCATATAAACTTTTCAGCCGACCCTCATATTTATAGTATGACCAACTTAAAAGTCACTGCACGATAATGATGTATATATATATATATATATATATATATATATATATATATATATATATATATATATATATATATATATATATATATATACATACATATATATATATATATACACACACATAATGGCGATGCCCCAGCATGGCCGCAGCTCATGGGCTGAGACTAGATCAAATCAAATCATATATATATACATACATACATACATATATATATATATATATATATATATATATATATACATATACACACAGTATTTCCAAATGCCTGCATTTGGGTAGTACGTTATTTAAAAAACCCCGAAAGCATGAAAATCAAATTTTGTCTCAACGGTATTTGAACTCAGAAAGTAACAACCTAGAAAAAAATAGCTACTCAATTTGACCAATATGCAAACGAATTCACAAGGCCCCCCCCCGCCATTATATAGCATTGCTATAACAGATGCACAATATAATACTGAGCAACTGAAAAGCTTGCGTGTGTTACCTACTTCATATTCTTAGACCATATTCACAGATGTTACATGGTGTAGTGTTAATCATGAATAGTTCGCACAATATTTATTTTTGTGGACTTTCGCTTATTTCATACTAGCTTAAGAACCTTTTAAGCTAGTATATAGCAACTGGCCCCAAATGGGAAGATCTGCAAAGAGATCTCTGACTTGATTTGGAGAATTTGTTGCAATTGCTATCCCAATTATGTTCATATTCATCACAAAAAAATCATGTAAAAAAAATCGCTGTAAACAATCGCAGTAATGAAAACATAGGTATCCAAAATTTCAGGATTGCAGGCCCGGATTCGGCCCAGAATGTATTTAATTTAGACACGGAGTTGGCCTTTAGATTATAAACGTTATTATCGTAATAAAATATTTGTCGCAAAATGTCACGTAAAAAAGTCGCCGTAAACAATCACAGTAATGAAAACTTTTCAGACTAATCTTTGTTAGGGTTTATGATGTTTGTAAATGATATAAAATTTGTGGAGCAAAGGTTTATATAAACTTATAAATACAACTCACGTATATTAATAATATAACAATTCATTATAGATACCGTACATCATTGTAAAGAATCGTTTACATACGGAAACAAATGTTTATATTCTTGGCCTGTGAACAATACGTTATTGGATTTACATATTTTGGTTTAACTTTAAAATCAAGTGATAGGTAACATTTTACATTCGTCCCTGCATTACTAGCAATAGCGTTGTTTACAAATTCCTCAAA